>NW_005842553.1:126316-165038 GCF_000455745.1 Alligator sinensis
GCAAGGGAGGACTCCATAACCATCTGGAGGAGGAGAACTTCATGTCTTGTGAAGATCTCTGAGCGCTGCGGAGCCTATCGAACCCAGCGCAGGCTACAGGGGTCTGATCAACCTCTGGCCTCTCCCCGTCGCCGAACGATCCCTCAACGTACCCTTCCCTGTGCGCAAGTTCCACGGAGCCTAGCAAACTTCGTGTGAGTGTATGCAGAGCTCTCTGCTTCGAGTTGTTTTCTTCGGTTGACACAACGGGCTCGCGTGTTTAGAGCCTTCAACCGGATTGGGCTAGAGGTTCGCGTGGAAGGAACTCTTGTCCGCCTCTCTTCTTTTCTATCTGTAACCGCAACCCAAGCAAGTTTTCCTGCCTGCACCGCAACCATCTTCGGTGTAAGTAAAATAATCTTTAATCAACCGCTAAGCGTCCGTGCCTAATTCTAGCCCGCCGGCCTGCATTCCCCGACCCGGCGTGTCCGGGCTGCTGGCCACAGCCCGCTGCGCACAGGCCCCCGAGGGCCTCGGACCACTCCCGGCCCGCACACTCCTGAGTAACATAGTCATCCCAGCCTAACCGATAGTTCTCTACCACCATGTTATTCCTCAAATTAATGTATATAGGTAGGATGTTGTACCAATTCCCCATAATAATCTGTCTCTGAGATGCAGTAGCCACACAATTTATCATTTAGGACAACCAAAATATTTACTATAAAGGCAACACAAGGAAACTGTGATGCTATCTTCAGTAGCTATTTTATGAAGCGTCAAGATGCACTGCAGTACATAGGAACACAGAGCCTGTATGTTCATCATATCAATGATTCTTCAAGTCTGGTATCTTGCTTCTGGCAATAGCCTCTGATGCTTCACAGGACGGTGAATAAAATAAACTAAACATAATGCATCGAGCTAACTCTGCAGCCTTCCATACAAGGAATGAAAATTTCCCTTCCTAACCCAGGCCCATGAGGCAATCAGCTGTATTATTAGGAAGACAGACAGAAACATTATAAACTAGAGTCAAAGAGATGCTTTGTCTAGGAGTATAATACAAATGTTAATGCTCCCAATACAATTCCCATTGATGTTCTATTCTGAATAGCTCAATAAACATAGCTTTTTTATCAGAGGCTGGGTAGGGGACTCGCCCAGGATGACCCACTACCGAGAGGAGACATAAATGTAAAAACAACACTTAAAAACCAAAGCTTCTTTTCCACTTATTTCTTTTTGTCTATTACTTTTGCCATATGGGGCATCATGATATGAGCCACTGGAGCAATGGAATTTGAGCAGACTTTTTTTTGACAATTCAGTTTGTAAGTTTGCCTCCTTATACTGTGAGGAAGAATCCAATTTCCAAACCTACAGGCAGTCCATTTAAAACACATCTTTCCATTTTAAAGACTTGCTGCTTGCAGTTTGTGCTTTAAGCACATGCAATTATGTTTCTCCTTGGTAAGGCAAAGGCTCATCATATTCCACTGAAACATACACTGGGTTAGTATTTTCAATGCGGATACCTTTAAAAGACTCAGTTTTACAATGCTGCAAAAATTTCCTCAGTTTGTAACGCCAAAAAATATCCTGGATCCATCCAGCTTTTGTATGATAGTCTAATCTTTCCTAAAATGTCAGATCCCACATTATTCCAGTTTTGTTTCAAGCACTTATGCATCCTTTTGAGTTGGTGAACTCAATACAATGGTTCTTTGGGATGAGCAAAAATAAGGATCAGGTTTTTTTCTTTTTAAATATGCTCTTACTTTCTAGTTTCACAGCCAATATCAGGAGGACTAATTTGGAAGAACAACAAGGTACAATCTCTTCTTGTTCACAGAATTGTTTAGACTCAGCATGCAGTAGTTTGCTTATCAAATTACTATGTGAGACTCATGTTTCTCCCGAGGGCAATATCCTTAATGTTTTCTGAATTCCCTAGGCCATTAGACGATTCAGTTTTGCCTAGCTAGTTCCATTATGTATATATTCAATATATATATAGATATATATGTCAACCTACCTGTTGTTTGTTTGCTCGAGGAAATCAAGAAAACAGGTCTCTTTCATAAATATAGTGATGCTGAATATGAGATATTCAGGAACTTCTGACACTATAAATATCCCAAAATGCAAAATTTAGGTTGGTGTTTTTGGAAACGTAGAATGAAAATCGAAGCAGTCAAAGGGCCATGTTACCAGATACAACAGCTCTGCTAGGTATTTTGCTCATAGAGCAGTTGCTGTCAATATATTTTGATGACTGCTGTGAAGGAACTGAGAACCAATTTTAAGACTGATACTGTCCATAACACTAGCAAGAGTGACTTACAATCTTACATAAAGTTATTTAAAGCAGGTTCATAACCACCCCTAAAGGTGCCTTCTATTTTATCTAAAATTCTTAGCGCTTTTGCACCCAGATCCATTTTTCAGGCAAAAATATGGAGGCTTCAGCATGGTAGAGTTTTAGCATGTACTCATATCTTTACAACAAAGAATCATATCAACTGTGCTGAAAGCTTGAGCACAATATAAAGCCTAAATTGTTGGAGCATATCTACAACAGAAAAGTTAGAATCCATTTTTCATAATCTACACTAAAAAGGTACTAGGGCAGGACAGTGTAGCACTGTTAAGTGCCTGCATATGTGCGGGATGCCTACTCCAACATGCTGTAATTACAGCACATCGGAGCAGACTTGATTAATCAAGTCTGTGAGAGTGTGCTAATTAGTAGGGCTGTGCAAAATTTTGGCAGCCGTTTCATTTTGGAGGTGTTTCAGGCTGTCTTGGCACCTGAAACACCAAATCTGAATTGAAACGGAAGGCTCTGAAACATCTCCGAAATGAAACAAGGCATCCAAAATGTTTTGGAAATGTTTCAGAAAATTTCAGAGTTTCGGAGTCGGGTTTGCAGGGAAACAGCTGTATGCTGCTGCCCTGCCACATGGCTCGGTTCTTCAGGGAGAAAAGATCCATGCTGTGGGTCTCATCGCCACCACTGCCCACCCCACACTGCCCTGGTAATGCGGGGCTGAACAGGGTGGGCAGCACTGCTATGGAGACCCCGGCATGGATCTCTGTTCCCTGCAGAGCCGGGTCACATGGCAGGGCAGTGCTGGTCCCTGCTGCCTGACCTGGCTCCACAGGGAGCAGAGGTCAGGGGCAATGTGGGGTGACCTGTGGCGGTGAGGAGACCCTGGCATGGATTCCTGGCTCCCTGCGGAGCCACACTGCGTGCCAGGGCAGTACTGGTCCCTGCTGTGTGATCTGTCTCCAGAGGGAGCAGAGATCCAGAGCAGCGCAGGGCAGGCAGCGGTGGCAAGGAGACCGCGGCACAGTTCTCTGCTCCCCGCAGATCCAGGTCACACAGCAGGGCAGTGCTGGTGGCTGCCACGTGACCTGACTCCGCAGGGACCAGAGATCTGGAGCAGCACAGGGTGGACAACGGCGGTGAGGTGGCCCCTGGTGCAGATCTCTGCTTCCTGTGGAGATGCATCGTGTGGAAAGGACCAGCAGGCTTGCTCACCATTTTGCGTTGCTTCTCTGCCCTGCGACCCATTGTGACAGGGATCAGAGATCCACATGGGGGTCTCCTCGCCTGCGGAGAGGGCAGCAGCACTTCTCCTCCCCTGGATGAGACACCCACAGCCCCATCCTGCTCCCAGCTGTGGCCCCAAGTCCCTGGCCCCAAGCCCCACCCAACTGGGCAGTGGGGCTGTGCTAAGCTTGCAACCTGTTCAAAACAGATTCGGATGCAATTTGGCTGAAATGAAACAGGACAGTGATCCGAAACACCAAAACAAATCACTGACTTACGAAACAGCCGAATCTGAAACCAAACTGAAACACAGCTGTTTTGCACAGTCCTATTAGCATGCTTCAGCAGCCTCATTGTCTCATGTATTCAGTGTCCCCACACTTCAAAATGATGGCAGGGACACTTTAACAAAAGCTCATCGAACAATCTTTAGTTAAAGTACCCCCACCACCATTTTGAAGTGTGGGATGCTGAATACATGAGATGCTGCAGGCACTTTAATTAAAGTGGCTCCTGAGAGCCACTCTAGTTAAAGCACCCCACCCCCAGAGCACATATAAAAATGCCTTCAGAGATGCTGAACCTAGGTGGTTCAAAAAGTCATAAGCTTTTGTAGGCAACAGTCTATTTCATCTGATCATAGCAGCTGATGAAGTAGGCTATCACATACTTCAGAGGCATATGCCTCTCTGAAACAGGCCAGAAATAGGCATTCATTTCTACCAGTGGAAATTTCTAAAAGTTTGTCACCAATAAAATTCTTGTAGGGAGAGAGGGCACACAGGCTTGAACCTGCATGCCCATGTCCCCTGCTTTCTGCACCTTACCAAACTGAGGTGATCCCAGTCTGGGGAAGATGTGGAGAGCAGCGACTGCTTCACTCCTCTTGGCTCCTTGGGGGTGTAGAATGGCAAGGAAACTCTCTTTTGACTTCCCCAGCCCAGGTTCCCTAGTCTGGGGCATGGGGCAGGGTGGAAAGGAGAGGCTTCTAGCCTGAACCACTGCAGGCATGTGCCTACATTTGTGGAATCAAAAGTGAATGTCTATTCACTTGCAAATCATTTCAATTTATGCAAGTTACACTAACCTGCAAAGACTTAATCAATTCAGGCTCAGGCTTTTTGAATGTCTGTACTTAGCCAAGATATTTTAAAAAATTAAGAAATAGGAAAAATGCTTTTAAAGGACAATATATTGGATAAACTGTACAAAAACATTTTATTCCAATACTTCTGTGTCAAAGGATTCTAGCAAAAACAACTAACCAAACAAAAAAATAAAAACCAAAAAAAATTTCATCAAATTAGAGAGAAACCGATGTTCAAATGTTCGTGGAAAGACAAAAATGACCTGCAATTTACCCTGTAATTTTCATTTCAAACCAGGGTATGGCTCTGTCCTATTCGTGCAATGTAGGTTTATCCAATTACAGGAAGCAGAGATACCTTTGAAAGGACTGCTGCATATGTTAGGCTGCAAGCTGTCATTTTAGTAATGCACAAGATTTTAATGCAAAAGTCACAGAATTGAGAGACATATTCACATCTGGTTGGTATCTATTCATAGAAGTTCCCTAGTTCCCTAGTAATAACTTTGGGCACATCTACATGTGCTGTTATGATGCCATTGTTACTGTGCCATCATGTAGTATTTCCTTTTGGAGGTACTAAAGGATGGCGCAGTGATAGCCAGTACATCACTGGGTGTGCCGCTCATGGTTATTTTTAACCTGGTTTAGCCCTCAGACTCTACATCACTGTAGCGCGTTGCTAAGGTGAAGTAACATCACATGTATACACGTCTTCTGTATACATTTCTGGAAAGGTGCGCATAGTTGAGCACACTAATATATAATTACACATACACACAACTGTAGGAATGTGGACACACTTAAATATGTTCACAGAAAACAACAGGAATTGCTATACCAAATTAGATCGGTGATTAATCAAACCATTACTTTGACTGAAATAATCAGATCATTGAGATGGAAACTCAAGAAACCCCATAATCCATAACAGACAATTACAAAATAACTTGCCCTTAGGAAGAAGTTTCTTCCTAAAATATCTGATAATTAGTGATATAACTTGGGAGCCCTTATGTCCTTATTATAAAATGGTAATCACAAGAAAAGTATCTGATTAGTTGCTGTGAGTGGATTTGCAACTTTTCTAAAGATGCCGCACTACACATTTTGTTGCTGCAACATGTTTTAAATGATCTGAGGGTCTGAAGGCCACCTGAATCCTCATAAACTTCAGCATTTCTTTTCCTCTAATATGCAGTTAGAGCAGCTTCCCTGATGTTTTATTGCCATCGTACATCATTTAATGGGACAGCCTTTCCTTTTTCAATAAATGCCCCAAAATAGAAAGCAGAAATACAAAATACAAGCAAGACAATAGGTTGTTCTACCTCCTAATATCATGCAACACACACACAGGCTTCTTCAACTATAAACTAGGTGATGCAGTTTGCCACTGTACATACCCAGTGCCCTAATTAATGAAAATACAGCAACAGAAAGTTTGAATTGTCTGCATACATAGCCCTGCATTTTGTTTTACAGGCATAATCTAGTTCAGGGCTGTCCAAGTTCTGGACAATAGGAGGCTGCAAACTCCACAGGTCTCCCAAATCCCCACAGGCCACAGATCCCCCAAATACCAGGCTCCTTGAGTCTCCGTGTTCCACAAGACACTTGTTAAAGCACCACAAGTTAAAACCTTCCAATATCCAGGGCTCTCTCCTAGCTGCACTGAGTTCATATTTTGAGTGCATGGAGGCAAAGGAACTATGAAAGGACTTTGCTGCCTTTTTCAATCCTTGATTCAACACTTGTTAAGTGTCTCTCCAGCCCATATAATTACCCATCACTGCTCTAGAGACATCTTTGAAGACATAGAATCACTGTTGCAGCTCTGTTCTTTCATGCCTTCTGCACTGGAAATTATAGGCCTCATCTGCAGTACAAAGGTAGCTCAAACAGAAGTCAATCAGGTCAAAAAACCTGGATCCTTCTATCATAATAGACATCCTAATATAGTTTCTAACATAGGTGATAATGCATTAGAAATGATTCTATCACATAACTACTCCTGCTAGTTGTCCAATTTGTAATGACAGCTGCTTCCCTGCCCCTCAAGGCCTCCTTATGACAGCAACCAGAGAAAACAAACTCAAAGCTCCTATCTGCTACAAACATTATAGAAGTATAGGTGAACTTGGTTAGCATGAGGCCATACCTGGTAAGATGCATAAGGTGTATTAGTGCTCTTTCCACACCAAAATACTCTGCACTGTTCTCTCAGAGAGAAATCACTTTTACAGAAAAAACATGTAAGCATGAGAAACTGGCCTCCACCCACATTATCTGCGCCAGATTGGTTTTCCATGCCATATTGCTCCACAGACTCTTGTAATGAATCTGTTAGCAAATGCTTTGCATTCCTCTTCATCTGCACATATGGAAGCAGGGTCTTGGTGAACCAGTATAATCAGCTACACTGACATTAACTATCTCTTTTTGTGTTCATGTTATGCCATCTGTCGAACAGAGCAGCGGTCAATGTTTCAATTCCTTGTGAAATTCTGGCAGAGGAGTGCAAATGCCAGGTGAATTTCTGCCTTGAGTTTTCAGTAAAATAAAACAAAAAGCCCACTTGCTTTCAAATTAATAATAAAAAAATTATAAGACAAGATCATGAGTCAATGTTGTGACGAAAACAATTTATCCAACAAATGTAGCCCTTTCCTTTTTTGTAAATTATTCACTAAAACAGTTTTATATTTGGGAATTAATCTGGTATTTGTAGCAGTTCAAATTTTGGATGTGAATATGTTTCAGCAGTTGGCTTGTTTGCTAACTGCTCTTTTTTGTTACATACAGTGAGTATCTGGTTACTTAAGCAGCAGAATATTGTTTCTGCTCTCTGATTGGACGACTGAACCTTTATGAGTAATTGCCACTTTTTTTTGCCTTTACAAATAACAATCAGTATATAGGAATTCTCAGAAAAAACAGCCATTACCTCAACGTTCAGGGTGGGAAACTAATAAGAATATGCATCTTATTTGAGTGGTCATGGTGAAATTAAAAAGCAATTTAGAATCAAGGCGAACAATGGAAAAACATTCACTATTATCTACCTATCACTGTTTCTGATATTCAAGCCCTGGAAGAATCTATTGAGATATTAGCTAGACACTGAAAAAGGATACACGCAGCGGGATAGAGGCAGATTCTGGCTAACTTTCATATGCAGAAAATCAATACAAGACACTTAGAAGGCCCAGGACCATTTTGAGGAGGAGACAGGGTACTCAGTGGGTATGTTCAGCAGCTGTCTCTCCTGAACCTGTGCAAGATGCTTTCCAATATAGTAAACAGACTACATCCACCTACCCACAGCTGAGTCTACCAAACCTCAACAGGGGGAGAGTTATAAATATGGGGACTTAAAGTAAGTTTTGTAGACTCAACAGCTGAACAATGCAAGAATGCAGTGCATGCGCTGCAAGACCTGTGTCCTGGATAGATACAGACAGTCAAAAAGCCTGAGGCTGAATCAATTCATTCTTTGCAGGTTAGTCTAAACTTCACAGATGAAATTGAAACAGAAGTGAACAGACATTTACCTTTGATTCAGGAAATGCAGCCTGCAGGGGCTCAGGCCAGAAGCCAGGAGGCACTAGAGCATGGCTCTTGGCTGTGTGTTCCTACTGACCCCAAGGTTTCCAGGTTTTGCGGTCCAGAATTACAGCAGCAGGACTCTGCAGGGTTGCTCATCACTTCCTCTTCCTGCTTTCAGGTGCCTCTGGGATTTGCAATCCATAGCTGAGGCCAGCAGTAAGTTTGAGCAGGGGGGTGGTTGTTTAGACCCCCCCAGCTCCAGACCACAGCTGCACTTTGCTTGGAGGGGGCAGCCTCGCCCCCCTTCCCACAGCAGACTGGGCTGCATTCCCAGCCAGGGTTGAACCCCCCTTTTCAGCCAGCCCTCGCTGCTCCAGCTAGGGAGCAGAGGGGTGGAGCCAGCCTTGCTCTCTGGAGCAGACAGCCCAGCCCAGGGCTGCAAAGCATTCTGGGATGCTGGGAGAGTCTGATTTAACTTGAACCAGGAAGGGGTCTGGGACAGGAGTTTCATAAACCGGTTTGACCCAAATCAGTTAAGTCTGATACTATATTCAACCAGGTTCATCTTAAACCAGTTTCAGCCATTTTGAAACTGGTTTATGTGCACTGAGCTTCTGTTCTGTTACAGGTTTAAACCAGTTTATGTGTAATTTCTGTCCCTAGCCCTAGAGCCTGTGCCATTTTTCATTCAGAATACTGACTTCCTATCTCACTAAAGGATGAAGAGGTGATTTGGGGACTACTGTATTTACCCAGATGCAAGACAATTCTGCATCTAGGTGACCCCCACCCCCAATAATTGGATTCTATACATGGAAAAATTATAAATTTGTTATGATTTTCCATGTATAGTAAGTGACAACCCAGTTGTCAGGGAGCTCTGTGGCTCACTAATAACAGAGAACTAAATACACTTCAGAGACCAGCACTTACTAGCAGAAAACCCTATGTTTGTCATTTTTGCTGCTCTTGAAATGTAAGTAACCTCATCCTGTTAAAAGAGTAGCCAGTTCCAAAAACAGAATGATGAGGGCTGTAAAAATTAGTAGATTAAATAATCAATGATAGCCACTACTGCATGGCAATGAATTTTTGCAGAACCAAGTGAAAAGTAGCACTTTTATCTCATTTTCTATCATGCAAAAATCTAGAAAATCACATAGAAAGGTATAAATTCACCACTGGGCAAAAAGTTTAGTGCAAAATCTGGGCACTACCACAAAACTGGACTTAGGCTTTTGCTAGCCCTCTGCATGTGTGAATTTCATCCAGAGCAGAAAGATCTTGTGCCATCTTTTAAGTAACCAGGGAAGAGCTCCTGCTCTGCAAATCTCAAGTTCCTCTTCCACTAATTACAGAAGATGTAAAAAAGAGCAGCTTCCCAAATATAACAGTAGAGTGATCTACAACAGCAGTATTCCTTTCTGTACTTCTCAGTCACAATTTTTCCTAAGGTTGCTCCAAATCCTACACGTACCATACCTGGGCAGGGTGGATAAAAATCAATGATTTCTTTTAAAAAAAAATTTAAAAATTGATTTTTTATTTAAATCAGATTTTTTTAAACAAATCGGATTTTGATGTTTTTTAAATCATCAATAAAATACTAAGTTTCTCTCTCATTTAAAAAATAACAGTTACAATTAAATATCATCACAAACATGCTAAACCTACATTTAGTCTCATAAAAATGAATTAATGACTTTGTCACACACAGACACATTGAGTTACCTACCAATCAAAAATGGGCATTCATTTCAGTTTTTCATCTCATGAAAATGGCTCTAACTACCATCTGTCTGTCCAGCCTAACTACCATCTCTTGCTTCTTGAAAGTTCTGGGCTTTCAGTTTCTGTTTCTCAGCAGACTAATGTCACATGTGCAAAGACACAGGCTAGATAGGACTGTTGTTGTTCTGTGCTTATGTGGTGGTGAAGCTGGGCCAAGTGAGACGGAGGAGTTAGTTAAGACACTGTCTTAAAGATAGAGAGACAATATAGGAAAGGACAGAGGCAGAGTAGAAAGGAACAGTGGAGTGGACTAGAAAGGAAAAGGGAAGACATTATTCAGTACACACATAGGTTTCTATATTCCCCCACACTTTTGCTACAGAAAAACTGTCATGGCTTCTGGGTGTGAGGGAGACCCTATCTGGGAATATTTTGAAGAAATTCCTTCCCTGGGTAAAAAAGGGAAACGTGTCAAGTGTAAGCAGTGCAAGAAGGAGATGCAGGGCCTAGCTGCAAGAATGAACCATCATAATGAAAACTGCTTATTGGGAGAAAATTATATGGATGAAAATCTGGATATATATGAAGAAAAATTTGGATCAACTGGTTACAAATTAAATAATTTACTTTGCAATGCATCATTCTTCAAGACTCTCTCTATGCTTTTTAGTATAAGTGTGATTTAATAAGTACATTCCCAAGCTGTTTGCTATGTTGGATGTTGCTAGAAAAAAAAGTTTAGTTTAGCTAATCGTTATGGCATGTTTAATTAGTTAACTAGGTTTAGAATCTATCATCCAAGTTTACGGTACAGAAAGCTGCAGTAAGAGAAATCTAGAGTTGCCAATTACCACTGGGTGTCATTTTCTTATTTTATATTACATAATAAATGCCCCTTATTTTGGAACATCATGGTCCCAGACCATAATGGTGATGCCATAAGTCTATTCCCTATTTTACTTCAGGATAACTCAGCTTTCCCATGGGAACCCCATCCTGTACTTGTTTTCTTAAAAAACAGAAGTACCAGTGCGTTCAATGGGGCTTACTCCAAAATTAAGGGCACTCTACGTGCTGTCAGTCTTAGCTTTTTTGGTAATTTGGAATCGGATCTGCATCTTTGGTGAAAAAAATGTAAATTATTAACTGAATAATAGAGTGAGAAGAACTGAGAAGAACAAATATTCAAAAATTATTTTTGTTTCAGGAAACTTTGACTGTCTATCTGCAACAACTTCAGTCATCCGTTGGTACTTTTAGTGGCAGTGCTGCAGCTAAACATATTTCAGACAACAAAGTATCAGTAGCAAGCAAAAGATTTCAATCATCCAGTAAAACTACCACCACGGATGGGTTTGTAGTAAGAACCAGCAAATACCAACAAGACACCATAGGTGAAAAGATTGCTTGGTTCATTCATGCCACAAATTCTCCTTTTCACATTATTAACAATAAACACTTAATTGACATGGTTGAGTCCTTACGACCAGGCTACACTCCACCTGGTAGAGCAGACATCGGTTGAAGGTTGCTAGATACAGTGTATGAGAAGGAACTTGAACAGTGTGCAAGAAATACTGAGGGGAAATTTGCCAGTTTAAGCCTTGATGGGTGGAGCAATGTACATAATGATCCAGTAATACATGACTGTATGACAACAGAAGATGGGGTTGCATATCTTTCAGAAACAATAGATACATCGGGAAATGCCCACACAGCAGAATATTTAAAAGAAGTGGCAGTGAAACTGTAATAAACTGTGAAAAAAAAGTCAGCTGTCACATGCGCAGTTTTGTCACAGACAATGCTGCAAATGTGACAAGATGAGAAGATACTTAGAAGAAGAAATGGAGAATTTGTTCCTTAATAACAAATGGCTGCAGTGCCCATTTAATGCATCTTTTAGCCAAAGACTTAAGTACTTCTCCAGGAATAAAAGAAAATGTTGTTAAAGTTGAAAAATACTTCATAATAACCATTTTGCTTCAGCTTCACTGAAGAGAGCAGGAGGATCCAAACTAATTCTCCCTCAAGATGTCCGATGGAATTCTGTGCTTGATTTGAACAGTTTATTAAGAATTGGCCTATTCAAATAAAAAAACTGTGAATAAAACCATGATAAAATAGATGGAAGTATCTCATTCAAAGCATCTAACATTGGATTAAAGAGGAAGGCTATATCCATAGCCTTAAACAAACTTCAGAGAGATTGTTGTTGCATTGCTCATGCTGTCAAAATTTGGAAGGCACTTCAAGAGACATTGAAGAAAGAAATACCTAACCAGAAAGTTAAACTGCAGGCAATAAAGAAGCAAATGGATCAAGCACTAACTCCACCTCATTTTCTTGCAAACATTCTCAACCCCAGATATAAAGGTAGATGCCTAATAGGGCTGTGCAAAATGGCACCATTCCATTTTGACTTGAGTTTCAAGGTTTCCATGGAACAGTGTTTCATAGATTTCATAGACATTAGGGCTGGAAGGGACCTTAGAAGATCACTGAGTCCAGCCCCCTGCCCGAGGGCAGGAAGTCAGCTGGAGTCATAGGATCCCGGAAAGATAAACATCCAAATTTCTCTTGAAGGTGTTCAATGTAGGTGCTTGAAGCACCTCCAATGGCACGCTATTCCAGACCTTGGGGGCTCGGACAGTAAAGAAATTCTTCCTTATGTCCAGCCTGAAATGGTTTTGCAGTAGTTTATAACCGTTTGACCTTGTCATCCCTTGGGGGGCTCTGGTGAACAAACGTTCCCCCAGATACTGGTGGTCACCCCTGATAAACTTATAGGTGGCCATCAGATCACCCCTGAGCCTGAGCTTTTTCAGGCTAAAGAGCTCCATAGCTCTCAGCTTGTTATTGTAAGGCCTGTTTTCCTGACCTCTGATCATGCACGTGGCTCTTCTCTGGACTCTCTCAAGCTTCTTCACATCCTTTTTGAATTGTGGGGCCCAAAACTGGATGCAGTACTCCAGCTGCAGCCTCACCAAGGCCGAGTACAAGGGGAGAATGATGTCCTGGGATTTGCTTGAGAAGCATCTATGGATGCTCCAGGTCAGCCTGGATCACCCTCCTGTCTTCAGGTGTGGATGCTTTGCCCCAGAGTTTGGTGTCATTGGCGAACTTGGCCAGTCCACTTCTGACTCCAATGTCCACATCATTAATGAAGATGTTGAACAATATGGGTCCAAGGACAGAGCCTTCGGGAACCCCACTGGTCACAGGGCACCATGACGATTGACTTCCATCAATTACCACCCTCTGGGTCTGACCATGGAGCCAATTTCCCAGTCAGCGGATCGTGGTGGACCCAAGGCCACAACTGGCCAATTTTACCAAGAGGTGATCATGGGATACCAGATCGAGGGCTTTTTTGAAGTCAAGATATATGACATAAATCTCTTCTTCCTTGTCCAGGTGATAGGTCACCTGGTCATAAAAGGAAATGAGATTGGTCAACCAAGACCTACCCACAACAAACCCATGCTGGCTATCCCCAGGATGTTGGCGTTGGCCAGTGCAATAAGGATGGCCTCTTTAATAAACTTTTCTAAGGCCTTCCCCGGTATAGTGGTCAGCCTGATGGGTCTGTAATTTGCCAGATACACTTTCCTCCCTTTCTTGAAGATAGGCACCACATTGGCCTTCTTCCAGACTTTGGGCACTTCACCAGAGCGCCAGGAGCTCTCAAAGATCTATACCAGGGGCTGGGCTATGATGCTCGCCAGCTCCTTGAGTACCCTGGGGTGTAAACTATCAGGGCCGGCTGACTTGAAGGTATCCAGCCTCTCAAGGTGTTCCTTCATGAGGTCAGCATCCTCACCCGGACCTCCCTGTCCCGTAGTGGGCATGGGCGTCCCATGGGACTGATGAAAGACCGACACAAAGTACTCATTTAATAGGTTGGCTTTTTCCTGGGCATCAGTTGTCCCATCTGGTTTAGCGGGGGTCCAATGTTGCCCTTGCTTTTTCTCCCACTCCCAACATATCTGAGAAAGGACTTTTTATTGTCCTTGATACTCGAAGCTAGTTGGAGTTCAGTTGCAGCCTTGGCTTTCTTGGTTTGCTCCCTACAGGACTGGACCAGTGCAGAATATTCCTCCTTGGAGGTGGATCCCGTCCTCCATCCTTTGTACGCCTTTCTTTTTAGCCTCAGGAGGTCTGCTAGATCCCTGGAGAGCCAGGGGGGCTGCTGTGCCCTCTTGCTGCCTTTCCTCCGAGATGGAATACAATTGGCTTGTGCATTGAGGATCGCTCTCTTGAGGAGCAACCACTCTTCCTGAACTCCCCTCCCCCTCGGGTCGTGGTCCCTTAGGGCCTCACTGACAAGCCTCCTGAGCTTATCGAAGTCAGCTTTCCTGAAGTCAAGGGCTTCAGTATTGCTGACTGACTTGGCAGCTTTATGGGGGATGGTGAAGGTGATCAGGTCATGGTCGCTGTCACCCAGCTTCCCGTCGATCACTAGGTCACCAATTAGGTCGTCCCCAGTTGCCAGTACCAGGTTGAGCAGTGCTTTACCTCTCATTTGCCCGTAGACTTCTTGGGTCAGGTAGAGGTCATCCATGCACGATAAGAAGCTTTGCTACCGCTCAGATTTTGCTGAGTGATCCTACCACGAGATGTCCGGGTAATTGAAGTCACCCATGACAACTATGGTCCTAGACCATGTGGCCTCAGCCAGTTCCCAGGCGAACTCCTGGTCAAGCTCTTGACTTGGGGTGGGAGGTCTGTAGTAGACTCCCACTGTTATGTCCCCTGTTCCATGTTCCCCATGAATTTTAACCCAGAGGGTCTCCAGTCATCTACCCTGGTCGCCAATATCAGCTTGCAGGGACGTGTAGATATAATGGGTAAGCTTGAAACAGCTTCTCTCATCTGGCAGGCAGATCATGGCTGCGGGCCCCCAATCTGCCTGCCAGATGAGGGAGGAAAGCCAGTGTTGCCACCTGGGACTGGGGTAGAGAACTGAGCCTGATTGCTTAGTTCTCCTCTCCAGTGCTAGATTGGGCTGGGGATGGGAAGTCAGCCCAGCTGCTGGGAGCGCAACCCTGGTTCTCCCCTGTCTCCCACGAACTCGCTGCTGACTGCTTCAAAACTTGTTTTTGTTTCGAAGCTGTTTCAAAGCCCTTTGTTTTGATTTGATTTCACTGTTTTGAACTTGAAATGAGTTGAAACAGTTTCAAATTGAAACAGTTGGTGAAATTTTGCATAGCCCTAATGCCTAACTTCTGAAGATGCTGCTGCCAGTATAGGCATCTCAAAATCACTCCTCAGTTATGCCTTTCATAATAAATTTCAGGGCTGGAGGGAAACCATTTAAACAGTACATGTTTACTGATGATGTTTTGAACAAAGTCACTCCCCTAAACTGGTGGAAATCATCTAGGCACCTTGAAACAAATATCCTTCAGTTGCTAAGCCAACTTTTCACAGCAGTAGCTTTCTCTGCAGGCACAGAGAGAATATTTTCATTGGTATTGTTCACTCAAAGCTAAGAAATTGACTGAGAGTTGAAAAAGCAGGAAAACTTATATTTGTGTTTCAGTCTATGAATAAAAATGACAGTGGGAGTGGGGAAGATGAGATCTAGTTGTAGAAGTTTTAAGGACAGTGTACGTTTAGTGTTGTGATGACTTGTCTGCTAGAGTTAATAAAATTTGAAAATTAAAAAATAGAGTTTAAGGACAGATGTTGTAAAATGCTGTATTGAGTTGTAAATTAACATGTTTTAGTGATCAGATTTGCGCCATTGTTTAAGGAATACATGAAGAAGTATCAGTGCGAAACTTGATTTAAATCAATTATTTAAATTGCCTTGGTTTAAATCAATCCACCCTGTATCTGGGGCTAAGATAAATGGCTCAATGCAGACCTCAGTCACTAGACCCTTGCAAAAAGTGGTGCCATCCTAGTTTTATGTCTGTTTTAAGGGGGAATTTATATTTAGCTTCAGTTATAGAACCATTGACAATGCCTCCAGCAACTTCCAAGTCCTACTTCTAAAAAACAGGTAGGAGACATCTTACCTCATGTAACATTTTGTTCTTTTAGTGCAATTGCTTTTCTACTCCCCCCCCGCCCCCCCCCCCAAAAATCCTCAAACACGTGGCTTGGGTGTGCAATAAAATACGATACCAAATAGCAGAGGGAAACCCCATTGGCAACAGTTCAATTAAACTTATGTAAGTCCAGTCTGAGTCAAGAAAGATATATTGTACTGGTGTGTGATAAACTGTAACCCCCTAAAGAGCCTTAATTCTTGCTGCTGGAAATGGAAGTCAGCCTTTGATAGTTCACTTCAACAGGCTGAAAAGATGAGGTGATTAAGAGGAACCACGCACTGCATTTCCACCTTTTCAGAATTGTGAATAAGTGAATGCCTTCCTGATTGGAGCGATAGAAAAAAGTCACAAGTTAAGTAACAGCACTTTCAGCTGAATATAAAAATCCAATACCAGCACACATCCAAGCCATTATCTTTGTCCTTTGAGTCTGATGCACCAGGAAGTGCACAATAAGATGACAGAGCTCCAAATAATGTAATATTTTCTATTGAAAATATGATGTTAGAGAGGCTAGATGGCACAGTAAATTAGAGCACTAGCCTTTTAACCAGAGAGACCAGGAGTAAGCAGCAAGCAGAAAAAGAATTTGGAGGACTCATCTTACAAGTTACTCATCTATCTCCACAGGAAGTTTGATATAGTTCTATCCCACTTCTAAGACTTTCATCCCCCATTTCTAGAAATGTATTTTCATAGTAACTTCTCCATCTAATTCTGCAAATATGCAAGACCCCTCAATTATTTTCACAAACACTGTATCCAGTTTTGAAGGTACACTTCAGGAAGATAAATTAGAAAGGATTGTATAGTCTCATAGAAATACTCACTTAACAATAATAACTAGTTTGTGCAGCCATATTTAATTGGTTCTATAACCTTTGAGTTAATAATAATCCCTTCAATTTAGTGAGGTTTTCTGGATATAAGAACGAAATTATCTTTCCCCCTTTGTTCTCCGGAAGAGTTCTCTGACCACAAATAAGTGAGTCATGGACTGTCTTCTGGGCATTAAATAATACTAAACAACTAAACTAATTTTAACAGACTTGTAGAGTCCATTTCAGTCTCTGTGCATATTACTAATAGTACATATTTCCTTTAAATGCACACAAGCTACAGGACAAAGTAGATTACACAAAGTTAAACACATTTAGGATGTATACTGAACACAAGTCGGTAATGCCTCTTGGGCACTGAGCACAAATCATTTGATACAAATACTTAAGCTTGATTTGTTGATCTCTTTATCTTACTATTTCATTAATTTCCATTTTCAGTCTCCTTCTTCACTTTTTGTCTAGACCTTGCCATGCAGTTGGTTTTCAGCTGCTTGTACTTGTAGCAGACTTAATTGATATATGTACCATATGTTATAGTAGTACAGTTATTTAAATCCTTTGCTTGTATTTTAGAATGTGCTAAAAGGAGATGACCTCTAAAAAGCAACATGAATAAAAATAAGGGCTGCAACACTACAGAAATGACTATTTAAAAGGAAAGGGGGAGAAAAAGTTTAACAGTGGCCATTGGTAAAGGCATCTCCTCAAAGAATTACAGGTCACATCCTCAGGTTACATGAACTGATGTGTGTCCCTAAAAGTCTAGAGAGCTACACCTATTCACATCAGCTGAGGATCTGGCCTGTCCCTTAAATCAAAAATAAAAATCAGTTTTACAAAAAGTTGAATTGCAGCTTCTCTGGTCTGTCATCAAGATGCCATCATAAGATTTGTTACCCTCAAAAATGATACTTCTAGGATATTCCAGGACAGATGAGAATATTCATCTCTCTTCAAGTTTAGTTCTTCCCCTGATCACTGGGCTTAACACATTTTGTCTGCCTCCCTCAAACAGGTCCCTTTCCCTTAGTGTAGAGAAGGGTCTTCTCCCACCATCTCAAAAGACCCTGCCTGAAAACCCTGAAGGAAGAGCAAGCTCAGACCAGCCCTCAGGTCCAAAGTGCTTTACCATTATCTGACCAAACGATTGAGAGAGATTAAAAGAGGTATAGAACAGAACTCACAGCCAAAATTAAGGAAGACTGGAGCTCCTTTCATCATCCAAGATTGGCTCTGTCTCTGACCAGAATCAGAATAGGAAAAGTTGACATATTTGCTATAAGATGTCAAGTGACCATAAGAATCTTTCCCCAGATAACCAAAGTAATCCTGAAGACATTGCTCCTTCAAGCCAGGCCTAATTGAAAGCTCATCAGTCTGCAGGATTCTTTCCATTGACATTAATTGGCTGTGGATTATATCCATCTCCCTTTTTCTTCTGAAGATTTGTATGGGATGGTTGACAGCAACCAAATCACAAATGCTGTTCATCACACGGGCATTGAGGGTTACCTTTAGAAGCAAGATGTAAATTGATAAAACTCTGGAGGCAACCCCAGACAAGTAACCTTTTGAAAATAATAAAGAATTGGAACAATAAATGTGCATTTTAATTTTCTTTAATGCACACAAGACCTGGAAGAGCCAATATTTCCATCTCAGTCCAACATTTCTTGGCTATCAGGACATACACACTTAATGTAGTTGCCATTGCACCAGTGTATAATACAAGATGATTCAGGTCAGGGTTGAGGTGCATCAATACAGTTTGTTAGGGCCTTGTTATATGGTCATTTTGGGCAGCTCCTGGGGCTCTTAACCCATGGATTATCCACACATTAACACCTGAAACTGATTTAAAGCATTTGT
Source organism: Alligator sinensis (assembly GCF_000455745.1). Lineage (NCBI taxonomy): Eukaryota > Metazoa > Chordata > Crocodylia > Alligatoridae > Alligator > Alligator sinensis. Next base: position 144,995 of record NW_005842553.1, read on the forward strand.
TAGGCAGCTCAAAGTTACACCACTCCAAGGCAGGATTATCTTTGATCCATGCTACCCGGCACATATTACACTAAGGATAAGCACAGACATTCAAAAAGTACAAGGCTGAACCAATTTAGTCCTCACTGGTTAGTCTAAGATTCGTAGATTGAACTGATAAGCAAGTGAACAGGCATTCACTTTTGTTTTAGAAATGAAGCCACATGCTGACAGTGGCTCAAGCCAGAAGCTGGGGGCTGGGCAGGGGAGGGTGGGGGGGCGGATGTGCAACAGTATGTCTCCCTACTTGGCTGGTGCAGAGAGCTTCAGCCAAGGCTAGCTCACCCACCCTGCAGGGGGTGGGGTTTGCAGGGGAGGTGCAAAGTATCCTAGGATGCTAGAGGACTGTGAGTTAACTTGAATCTGAATGGGATCAGGGACAGAATTTCAATAAACCAATTTAGCCTAAATCAGCTAAGTCTGATACTACATTCATCCAGGTGAATCTTAAAATGGTTTCAGCCATTTTGAAAGCAGTGAACTTCTGCTGTGTTACAGATTTGAACCAGTTTCTAATCATTTCATAGAATTATAGAATTATAGAAAATTAGGGTTGGAAGGGACCTCAGGAGGTTTACTCCAGCCCCCTGCTCAAAGCAGGATCATCCCCAACTAGATCATTCCAGCCAGGGCTTTGCTGAACCAGACCTTAATAATTTCCAAGGATGGAGATTCCACCACCTCTCTGGGTAACCTGTTCCTGGGTAACTTCACCACCCTCCTAGTCAGAAAGTATTTCCTAATATACAGCCTAAACCTCCCTTCCTGCAGTTTGACACTAGTGCTCTTGTTCTGTCATCTGTCACCACTCTGGACAGTCTAGCTCCATCATCTGTGGAACCCCCGCTTCAGGTAGTTGAAGGCTCCTATCAAATCCCCTCTCAGTTATTATTTAATAATAGTTAAATAATAGTTATTATTTAATAATACCAGTTCCCTCAGCCTGTCCTCAGAAGTCATGTGCCCAAGTCCCCAAACCATCTTTGTTGCTTTCCATTGGACAGTCTCCAACTAGTCCACATACTTTCTCTAGTGGGGAGCAACAAAACTGGACACAGTACTCCAGATGTGGCCTCACCAGTGAAGAATACAGTGGAATAATTCCTTCCCTCAGTCTGCTGGCAATGCTCATACTAATGCAGCCCAGTATGCTGTTAGCCTTCTTGGCAACAAGGGCACACTGCTGACTCACATCCATCTTATTGTCCACTGTTACCCCCAAGTCCTTTTCTCCAGAGCTGCTGCTTAGCCAGTCAGTCCCCAGGCTGCAGCGGTGCATGGGACTGTTCCATCCTAAATACAGGATTTTCCACTTCTCCTCATTGAACCTCATGAGACTTCTTTTGGCCCAATCCCCCAATTTGTCTAGGTCTCTCTGAATCCTAGCCCTACCCTCCAGAGTATCTACTAGACATTCCCAGCTCGGTGTCATCCCCAAACTTGCTTAGGGTGCAATCCACCCCATCTTCCAGATGGTTAATGAAGATATTGAACAAAACTGGCTCTAGGACTGACCCATGGGGCACTCTACTTGATACCAGCTGCCAACTAGACATCGAGCCTGACAATCCAGCCAGTTTTCTATCTACTTTACAGCCCATTCATTCAACCTCATCCAGCCTCTGGAACGGGCTCCCAAGGGAGGTGGTCTGGAATGGGCTCCCAAGGGAGGGGGTGCTCTCCCCTCACCTGGAGGTCTTCAAGAGGAGGTTGGATATGCATCTAGCTGGGGTCATCTAGACCCAGCAGCCCTCTTTCCTGCCTATGCAGGGGGTCGGACTCGATGATCTATTGAGGTCCCTTCTGACCCTAACATGTATGAATCTATGAATCTATGAACCCATACTTCCTCAGCTTGTTTGCAAGACTGCTGTAAGAAATGGTATCAAAAGCCTTGCTAAAGTCCTGGTGTATTATAACCACTTCTTTCCCCATATCCACAGAGCCAATTATCTCATCATAGAAGGCAATCATGTTGGTCAGGCATGACTTGCCCTTGGTGAATCCATGCTGACTGTTCCTAATCACCTTCTCCTCCAAGTGCTTAGAAATGGATTCTTTAAGGACCTGCTCTATGCTTTTTTCCAGAGACTGAGGTGCGGCTGACTGGTCTGTAGTTCCTTGGATCCTCCTTCTTCCCTTTCTTAAAGATGGGCACTACATTTGCCCTTTATGCAATCATCTGGGGCCTCTCCCAGTCGCCATGAGTTTTCAAAGATAATGGCCAGAGGCTCTGCAATCTCATCAGACAACTCCCTCAGCACCCTCATATGTGTTGCATCTGGCCTCATGGACTTATACATTTCCAGCTTTTCTAAATATTCCCTAACCTGTCTTTTAACCACTGAGGGCTGCTTACCTTCTCCACAAACTGTGCTGCTCAGTGCAGCAGTCTGGGAGCTGACCTTGCCTGTGAAGAATGAGGTAAAAAAGGCATTGAGTACTTCAGCCTTTTCCTCATCCTCGTTTATACTGGTTTATGTGTAATTTCTGTTCCTAGCCCATGGGGGAGCCACTCTAGGTTAACCTTTGTGTAAACATTCCACTTGCCCCCCACCCCTGCTGGCCCAGATCGGAGCCACATCTCCATCTCCTACGCTCCCCAGCACCCCAGATCCCTACTCTCCACTCACTGCTTTCCCTCCTCCATCCTTCCACCCCCACTTTGACTGCCCACACTCTCTGTCCCAGGGACCAGGTGGGGAACAGTAAACCTACCTGCCTGCCTGCCTGGCTGGCCCCCACAGTGCAGCTCTTTGGGCAGGCTGAGCCCAGAGAAGGCCAGCAGCCCAGCAACAGTGGCTGGGCAGGCAGGTTAACCCTTCCCTGCCTGTGTACCTGGGACAGACAGTCAGGCACCAACAGGTAGGTTGGGATGGTGGTGGGAGATGAGTGGAAACTGGCCTGAAATGTGACTTGTTCACACTCAAGCTAGCACTAACACTGATCAACATTTGTGTGGCTCATAACATATGGTATAACAAGGCCCTTACTGTAGCATCTGCTTCAACTATTCAGATCTGGATTGTGTTAAATCTACTTTTGCCCACAATGTTAAGAAAATTCTCCTGAACTTAGAAATTTAAAATTTCTATCTACATTGGGTTAATTCTGCAAAGGAGTGTAACTAAAAATAATGTGATGAAACTAACTGCAAAAAAAAAAATAAAAAATGTTGGATATTACAATATGTTTCCCTGAGAGTTAAGTTTACTAATCTTTGAGATTAACCTAAGCATAGCAATTATATTTTCACTACAATATCCAGTTTCATTTAAAATGACTCATGTACTCTAACATACAATATGGGGAGCAACCTACATAAAGAAAGAAATTACAAGATGACTTAACAGATGTTCCCATTGCTAATTTCCAGGTGAAGAAGAGATTCTTATAGAAAGTCAATCTTTTCTCTGCTTCCAGACAGCATTAATATTAGCTATTAGTTTCATTCTGGTATAACCCAAATATAGACGTGAATATGGACTCACACAGTTTAAAGATGTACTTGGAGAAGACGGGTGATTTCATTTATAAAAATCATGTTTTACTTTTTAGCAGCTAAAAGCCTGAGGAGTTTGGTCTGGAAATAAGAACTATGCATGGGTTCTATGAGAAGAATGGATGCTTATGATGCTTTTGTATCTATTTTTATACCTCTGTTTGTTATTTTTCCTACTTCAACGTGAGGAAATGAGAAAAAAAAAATAGATGTAAATTAGCTTCAAGTGATAAACCTGCAGCTTTTATCATTCAACTAGACTTTAAAGGAGTAACAATTTCTTCAAGAACTTATTTTATTCTACTGAAGAGTGAATTCATTCAGGATACTTTTCTTGGGTATTATACACAGGTAACAGATATCCACAGAGACATAATGAGCAAGATTTGTGTCCTGGACAAACTCCATAGGGGGTTGTAGTGGGGTATAAAATACCTTTCTAGGAAAAGGCAGGGACATTTTGATTAGGAATTCAGAGTTGTAGAAGGCCCGCTGAGTTGATAATGGAGATAACCCAGTTCTCAGTATCCTAGAATTTGGGCAATTCTTGAGGCTCATACTGTATCAGGGATGCAAAACTCATTTGGTCCCATGGGCTGGAGGAGCACAGGAGCAGTCTGAGGGCCAGTCCCACATGTTGGATCCAACCCACAGGGTGTGGTCACTGTATGCAGCATGTGAACTGGCTCCAGCACTGCACATCACATGCAGCATGAGTCAGCCCTGGCCCCACACACATCATGTGGAGCAGGTCCAGAGTGAACACTACACTGAATACACGGAGCTGGTTTGGGGCACACTCTGAGTGTGGTGCCCACACTGGACCAAGCTTGTGTACTGGATCAAGTATGTGGGGCCACTCTATCAGCCCAATGCACGAGCCCCAGATCCAGTACACAAGGTCGTTTTTGCACAAGCGCCACATGTAGCGTGCACCCCAGACCAGCACTGCATGCTGTATGTAGCACACACTGGTTCTAGCCCTGTGGGGCAAATGGCTAGTATGAGACACATCTGCATGTGGCACCTGTCCCACACTGACCCTGTGCTCTGGATCCAGCACAGGCAGCTGGTCTGTGGGCCTGATCAATATTGGTCCTGGATCCAGTATGCAGGGCCAGTTTGGCATGGCTACTGAATGCAGCACATACCCCAGACTGGCCCTGCCCTGGGCTGAGGCCAGTGTATACTGCATATGATGTGTGGAGCCAGAGACCCACAGGCAGCACTGTAGTCCAAAGGATAGGACTCTGCAAGCCAGCCCCAGCCCATGGACTATATCTTTGACACCCCTGCTCTATATTTAAAAAGTTTTGTCAGTATAACTATACTGTACATGTAAGCCCGTTCAGTAGTAGTGCAGCATATGCTGGCAAAATACTCCTTTTGACAGCAGGTTTTATACCAGCTTCCTGAACCAAATAAAATATACAAGCAAAAGTACTTTTTTTCTGTTATAATTGTGTCTGCACAAGGACTTTTGCTGGCATAAAAGGGTGGTAAAACAACCCCCAACCCCCAACTATAATCAGCATTTTTATATAAACCAAAGTTTCTGATGCAGATCTTGCCTGAGGGGGTCCTTTTCTGGATATATCTATCTACCACTTCTATCTATACCTTGCACTTGATTTTTGTTCTCTTGAATAGTCCTTCTTTACTCCTGTTCTCCCTTTCCTTCAGCCCAGTTCAAACCAAATCATAACAGTTTGGACCACACACACACAGTTGACTTTTTTGTACTATAAAATACTTTTCTGGGAAAAAGTTAGGAAGATTTTGATATAGGAATCCAGAGTTGTAGAAGTTGACAGTGGCACCATATAATACTTTTTCTCCTTGAAAGAGTGCTTAGTTAACTTGTTTTAAAGTGTTTTGACTACTTCACCTACTGCTCTCCTTGAGAGTTTATATTTGATGTTTTCCTCTTTATATCAAGAAATTCTGCTTAATGTGCATGGCCTCTCACTTCTAGTTTATAGTGCCTTATTCTTAAATGTATCCCCAGCTCAAATATTCCAGCAGCAGCTGTCCTCTTTATTCCCTGTAGAATTTCTTTATACTTCAATGAGGTTCCTTCTTAATAGCTTTTGCCTTTACCTTTCTAAAGAACATTAGATTTAAATTTCACTAAACTTCCTAAAAAAAATTAGAGCCTTAAGACCCTAGATCATTCTGGTTTGTCCTTTTTTATACTTTCACCTCCTCTACAACAGCTTCTCTATAAAAAGTTAAGCACAACTGAACACAATGGCCTCTATAGCTCTGTAGACAAAGCTAGAGTAATATCTTCCAACTTATTTTTGCTAGCTTGGCTTATTCATTCTAGAATTTGTGTGCTTTTTATTATGCTTTTAATGATGCTGAGCAATGTACTGAAGGCCTCAGCTTTATCCTCTAACCCTTCCCATTAACTTTTTTCTTACTGTACAACTGCTGACCCTGTATGCTTTTGTTTGTTTTTCAGTTTGTTGGAGCCTTATTTGCTTACATTTATCTCTCTAGAATTGCCCATTTGCTGTTGTCTTATTATGTTTTGTACAATTTATTTTGAGAAGTGGGGAGGAGGAGTTCTTCCTCTGATAGTACTACACCTCTCTGAAATCTAAATTTTGTATTTCCATCACTTTGCTCCAGATTTTCCAGCCAAGTAACTGCTTTACAAAACCATGATGACCAACAGAAATGATCTTTCTGATAGCCAGGTCATCTCATTCCTTCCATTGAAGTGCTAGCATTCATACTTAGTCCCTGTATTCAATAACAAACTCCGTATTTATTAGTTCACCTAACAATCATCTTTTGACCCTGAAGACTTCTTTTATAGGTCTATAATTTTAAGATCTTCAATTTTCAATCTTCATAAATGTAGATATTAAAAGAGCCTATTAAAAGTAGGTAAATAACATGCTTGGTTCCAAGAGCTCTGATAGACATTACGTTTAGGATAAGATTCATTTGTTAATAGCAACCCTGTCACACATTCAGGGAATTAATGGCAGGATAAAATGAGAAACCAGCTTTAAAAATGTTCCACACACTATGTGGAACATTTTTGTAGCTGTTTTCCATTGTACCTTAACTTGAATGTGTGGCAGGGAAGCCCCACCAAGCACCCTGATGCCAGCTGCATGGCAGGGCTTTCATGACAGCCAAATAATGCTGCTCTGCATGGGGCTGCACCTCATAGTTCTAGGTATGGAGAAGCCCATCAGCTGATGGATTCTCCCTCTGTTAGCTGGCTGACAGACATGCAGTACATCCATACAGCAGTTTTCAGTGTGCTATGACACAGAGAGACAATCAGGTAGGTTGGGGTGCCAGGTTGTGGTGAACCACAGGACACCTGATATAGTGCTTGCCTCCCTCCAAAGCTGTGGGACAAAGCACATTCAGAATGAATCCCTGCACATTGCCACGATGCCCCCTGGTGGCTATGGGACTCCTGCCACAATTCTAGCTCCATAGGATACCCTCCCTTTTCTTTACCTGCCACCCCTTGATGGAATTATTATGGTGCCAAGGGAGGCTACCCAAGGGTCCCAGAATGAGCCCTAATTCATTTTATATAGCACCTTTTGTACCCAGCTGGCTAAAGTCTTGTTCCTCAGGTACTAAATTATGGCCCTCCTGACCATATCAGTGCCTCAGGGCTCTAGTTGCCTTATGGGTTATATTCATGGCCTTCACCCTCCCTTGCAGCCATGTTCATGCCTTGCAGATGTCACTCCATGTTCATTTGGAGGGAGCCACTTGGCCCCAGTGGAGCTTTTCACCCTCAGGCTTGAATCTTGGTCCAGGCCTCAGTTTTACTGGCCTTGGCCATTTTATTCTGGCTGTGCCCATCAGCTCAGGTCTACTGTCCCAGAACTTGGCTCCTGGGCCTCAGCCCCATCTCATAACTGCATGTTCTGGGCCCCTGGTCCTGTACTGCACTCTTGTGCTCCAGACCAGTCCTCAGCCCTTTCCAGGCCAGGCTGCTTTAACTATGCTAGCCCTCAGCCCTCTGGATACCTAGGCTAGGCTGCCTGCCACAGAGTGACCCTATAGGCATCCTTTTTGTAGCCTCCACACCTCCCCAGTATCCATAACGTGGTCCTCCAGTCTAAGCTTAAATGCAACATAAACACAAGCAAACTGTTTTACAAACTAAAAGTCTTTCCAGCTTTGGGTCAATGTCCCCATAAGTCATACTTCTCTTGAAGCTCTCTCATCCCAGCTCTCTTGGGAGATTGGGTGCCTGCCAGCCTGCCTCCTGAAGCCCTTCTCTCTCAGAAGATCCTCTTCTTGAATTATGCAGGGCCAGACTGCCCGCCTGGGCTTTGTGCCTCAAAGCCCCACCGCTTCCTGGCCCATGGCTCCCCAGGCACACCTGGGGGTTTCCATTTGAGCTTGATGGCCAGCCTGCACTCCTTTGCTGCTGCTGCCAGCTGTTTGCTGCAGGAGTAGGCTGTTCTCCCTGCTTAACTGACAGGGGCCTTGGCCCCTGTTATAGTTCCCATTAAAATAATAGTACAATTGGGATTGATCCCCAATTCCAACCAACTGCACCTCCCACCATGTATGTGTGGCATGGCAAGACACACAATTGTTTGGATCAGAGATCAGATCCCATCATATCATTATTCTAATGTCTGCCAAGGCCCTGAAGGACAGTATATTTTGTTCTCTGATTATCCTATGCTGCTGTGCCTCAGCTTGAATGATATCTCACCTCTCCACCACTACTGAAAATTCTGCTACTCAAAAACTCTGACATTTTTATTTTCTCTTCACATTACCTAATGAATTAACTTAGATTCAAAGCCAAATGTGATGATTCAGTGTGCCTCAGTTAATGTCCAGATGGAAGTACTTACTCATAGCTATTCCCCTCCCTTTCAAGATATTTTGATTTCTCTCTCCTGATACCAATTTGATTTTTTTTGGCAAGCCTGTGACAAAGTAAACACCCACAATGGTCTCTTAGCACAGTGGGCATTATGAGCAGCCAGGGCACTGACAGATTCTCTATATCACTGTAAATCTATACTTTATTGGTAACGTTTTGAAAAACACCTACATGACATAAGAGCCTAAATCCTATTAAAAATAAATGGAAATTAAACTCTAAAGCATCAAGGTGCCTTTTGAAAATCAGATTTAAGCACCCAAAGCTAAGATTCAAGTCTAACTTTGAACATTCTTCTGGCTTCCTCCTAAAAGCTAAAGGAAATTGCTAAGCAGAACAGCTGACAACTTCAATGCTGACATGCAGTTAATTAAAAATAAAAAAATGGTATTATCTTATAAAAGAATCTCTTTAAAATTTGGCAACTTCAATGCTGACATACAGTTAATTAAAAAAAAAAAAAAGAATAGGTTAAAATGAATAAAAAATAAGAAAAAATGTATAGTACCCCACATTCTACAAAATGACCAGATGGTTAAAGAAAATTAAACATCATAGTTATATACATGGTCTTGTACAGTTGGAAGGGAATATAGGACCCTGAGTATGGTAGTGACATGGAACATAATTGGTACATATTGACGCAATCTGCAACATGTAGTTGGCCAAGCAGCCTATATTAGCCAGGAGTAAAGACTATAATTTGATCAGAGCCCAGGGGCTATTCTTGGTCTAAAACAAAAGACCAAGAAGTAATAAGGATGTCCACACCAAGTGATAGGGAATTGTAACCAGTTGTATCCCTTTGCTGCCTCCTGAGTCTCCTAAGAAATAAGAAGCCCAATAAGTGGTTCTTTAATCCAAGATTTTTTTCCCAATATATGTATCGTTGAAAACTGAGTGGTCTTAGCCAAATCAGAGCATCCATGTATTTGATACTCTTAATAAATCACATTTTAATCTGTTTTACTAGAAGAAAATAAGATTTCTCTGAATTATCAATTGCAAAGATTATGGGCCTGATCTTGGATTATGGGCCTGATCTTGCAGTTACACAAGTCAATGAGGCTCCAGGGCAAGTTACGTATGCTCCAGGGGTGGAGCAGGGGTCTCCTTTATTAGAGCGGCTGCAAGAGCCACTCTAATTAAAGTATGTGCCGCATCTAGTATATTGTGTCCTGCACTTCAAAATGGCAGTGGGGGTGCCCATTCAATAAACTTTAGTTAAAGCACCCCCGCCGCCATTTTGAAGTGTAGGGACACTGAATATATGAGACACGGAAGCTTCTGGACTGTGCTCATTAGCATGCTCCAGCAGACTCAATTAATTGAGTCTACTCTGACATGCTGTAATTACAGCACATCAAAGCAGCATCCCCACATGCTTACAGGTACCCTGAGAGGTTTGCTAGATTTTAAAGGGAGCAAGATTGGTTCCATGAAAGTAGCAATTCTCATGCTTCAGAAGCAAGACCTTTTCCCTGACTTGACAGCCATCTTTTTTAGCATGGAACTGAATGCCAGCTAGGGGTGTTCAGCACCTTGAAACTAGGAAACAATATTTGCTTTACATGACTGAATATGTACCACCCAAAACTGGGGCCCAATATTGGCATAGGCCATTTCTCTACATGGGATGTTCCCTTGTAAGTTTATTCCATGCAGATTCAATGTGGAAATTGGCTCCCCTCATCAGATGTTTTCCCTAGGAATCTGTTGGCATTCATTTGTGACACTGAGGCCACGTCCAGATGAGTGTGGATGTTTGGCTCCCCGGGGACAACTAGCGGCAGTGCACCTTGTACCACTGCTATTTCTCCACGGGGAATGCCTGTGCTATGCGTGCTCTGGTGCACGGCAAGTTACCCTGGATGGCGTTGGGGAGGTTGGAGCCAGCACTGGGCTGTTCCCAATAGCCTTACCTGGGATCCTGGGGGCTCCTAGGGCTGCAACAGAGACAGCCCTGCTGTGCAGAGCCTGGCTGGCAGCCGGAGCACAGCTCCAGCTGGCTAGGCTCCAATTTTAAGCAGCACGCTTTTTTATTGTGCGGGTGATTTTGACCCCTGGATACCCAGAGGTCAAAAAATCCTCTGTGCTGTTCCCTTGCAGTGCTGTGGTATGTGACTGCACTTGTCTGGATGTGGCCTGGGTATCTGCAATAAGTTCCCATCTTACCTAACCCTTTTTGCAGTGAAGATGGTCCTTCCAGGGGTGATTCTACAGTACAATGGATTAAAGAGGTCAAGCAAATACTTGGGAGCCCACATTAAATTGCCTACCAACTGGTAGAAGATTTCTCAGAATGAAACAATCATCCTCTCTCACCCTTCATTGTGTAGTCTGAACCCCAGAGTCACCATGCAGCGGAAGGGGATATTGGTAAAGGAAAAATAATGTTGTGGAGGCACTAGCTTCCCTCCATGCTCATATTATCCAGATCCGCTGGCTTCTTTTTGCCGTTGTCCACAAAATACTTGGACAGAGCCTTGTAAATGTTAATAGCAAAATGCCTAATGCTCTGGTTCATGGGATTAATATTCCATCTAAATAACTCATTTTTTTTCTCTCCCATTGCTCAGAATAAGGCCCTAATTTAAAGTCCAATAATTGTAAAAGTGAAAATAAAATATACCTAATATCTTTAGATTTATTAAAAGAATATTCTTTCCTGTTTGAGGCAGCGAGATCAAAGCCTCTGACGGAGTTATCTTCAGAGCCTACAGCTTCTATGCTCCATTTCTAGGCCAAGATACTTAAAATTGAAAAGGCTAGAAGAGAATTCCCTTGCCCCCTAGCACAAATGTTCTGTAGTACGGCTCTGAAAGGAAGACTGCAAACAGAAAGTAGAATTCCAAAAACAAAAGGATACATCATATAACTAATATGGCATTGGGATCAAAATATCAACAAGAATTATTATCTGAATCGGGCAAAAAACAATCAAAACAATGGCTTCTCTTTATATAGACTGGATGTCCCACTCAGCCTTTCAGTACTAAGAAGAGACTAACCAGTGATCCATAATGCTTGGAATGAACCACATCCACTGCATACATGTAGCAGTGGTACACATCAGCTGAAGAAATGTGATGTTAGCATGAACAGTTGGGAGGCTTGAGCACTGAATTGCTCCCAGTGGTGCCATGACATACAACAACACATCAATCATTTTGGGTATACTCACCTCACTATGGTGACAGATCAATGAGAGGGATAAAGAGAAAGAGCTATGACCCAACATTGCCAGGTCCCACTCTTTCTTCCCAAAACTATTTGCCATATCTGCAATCAAACATGCACATCTTGGATTCGCCTTTTCACCCATCTCCAGATTCACCAATGACTTACCTATTTACTGAAAGGCTTCCCTCTTCATACTGAGGGATTACTGGCAAAGACATACAAGCCACTGACACTCAAGTCATCTAAATATCCTTCCAGGAAGGTCTCTCTTTCTCTTGTAGGCTTGAAAAAAAAATCACATGACTTCTGCAACCAGTTACAGCTAAATGAGTTTTTAAATGCCAAGCCACAGTAATCACAATTTCTGAAAAAAACATAGAAGCATTGCAAATTAGGGACTAATTCAGGATAATTGCCATCTGTTTTAACATTTGAATGCTGTGCCTCCTGCATCTGAGACTAGTGTTGTTTCCAAGGAATGAACCGTATTTGGGCAAAAAGGAAAAATATTGTGGCTGCTTCCTAGCTGTTTAACTGTGACTGCTCTGAGAGTTTTGGAGTGCCAGTGGAAATCTGTGGGATATGACATGTGATGTGAGTATAGTACATGGTTCCATGTGTATTATATGAACATCACAATTGAACCTGATGTAAATAATGAGAAATAGACAGTTTGTAAGCAGAGAGAGTAGTCTGAGCCTAGGACTGAGAGTCTAATTTCATTCGTCTCCCCTGGCCACAGACCAATTACTCAGTCTCTACCTCAGTTTCCACATCTACAAATGGGAATTTTGAAGGACCCAGATAGTTCAGAGAGCATTTACCACAGGGCCACTGTCCAGTAAACATGACTAAGGGAGTTGAGTCCAGTCGGTCTCTGGGAATCCAAAGGAGTTTCTGCAACTTGTAGCAACACACCCAGCTTTTAGCCTTTTCTTCTCTTTCTATAGCTCAGTTCAAGGGGAGAGAAGGACTGTGTGTACAGCCATGGCATTAGGCCTGTAGGGTCAAGACTGATTCTTAAAAAAGTTCCTTAAAAAAGACTATTCCAGGACAGAAATGATAATAGTTGACTATACCTTAAAGTAGCTCTGTGGATATGGCATTAAAAGCACTCTGATGGATGCAGGTGGCCTTTAACTTGCAAAGCAGTGTGGGACCATTTCAAAGGAGAATCGCTCCAGAGATGTAGAATGTTACGATGAATCTCAGTGGATAGACGCAGACCTGACACTGGCAAAAGTCTTTTTTATTGTTATCCAATGAGCCTTCATTTAAACGCTGTTACTGCTCTGCTTGTTTGCCTCTTTGTATTGATCTAATTAAAAAAAAAACTCGAAGAAAACAATGAAAATGATTTATTGCAGAAATAACCAGTCCTGAAGCAGTATATACTTACACCCCCTGAGCAGTCAGACAGAGGGAATGATTTAAGGCTCAGTAGTCTGACCAGTGCTGTTTGTGATCTTTTCCCTCACACTGTCCAACACTTTGTTCTCAGTTCAGTAGCTGATATCTTCTGTTTATCTATTGATGTTTCCTAGAGGCCCCTGTTGTACTTTGTCAAGTGCCCTGGAATTGGATTGCTGCTGACACCAGCAGGGTGTCTCTGCCTCGGTGACTTCATCAGTTCTTGGATCCAAAGCTGCCAATTTATTCAGGACAAAGCCAAGAACACTTTTTCCATTTGTGTGTGAAACTTAGAGCCGCTTGAGGGCATTGACGTTAGAGACTTACCAGTATCTCTCAGCTGCCCCTTTGTCACTAAGCACATCTCATTCCAGACTCAAATTTATTTCTCCCCTACCACCAACCAAAGGCTGCTGCTATCCCACAGCTTATACTAGTAAATTATTCACACGCTGAAATTCTAATAATTGAATTTAGATTAATACATATATGTATACATTTATTTAATCTCATATTAGTTAAAGCTTTTCCCCTCTTATTTAATTTTTATACCTCTTTGTTTGAATTCTACTATCAGCACACTTCTGCTACAGGCAGACAGCTTATAAATTTGCTCATTTCCCATCAGTATAAAAGGACATATTAATCTTTTATTTCCAGTTACAAATATGTATGAATTACGATTTTCCAGTTAAGGTACAGTCAGAAGAATTTGGATGTGTTGGTTTTATTCCTAGCTCTAGCATTGATTTGCTCAGGAACCTTGGGTAAATGACATAGCCTTCTCACCCTCACTTCTTGGTGTATGTCCCTTTAAGGGTGGGGCATATATTATTTGGGATTTGTTTTTCTCCTTGTCCAGCACACTGAGTTGTCTTGATAGAAAAAGAGTAGGTACATTAAATTCTTGTATTGCAGGGTTTTCTTGTATACAAATCACTTGTAAACCTCTAATGGAACACATTATACATAGAAGTGCCAAGTATACTACTGATTCTTACCATATGTTTCTTTACAGACTTTTGGCATTGCATGTATACATAAATTTAGACTATTAACACCAATGGATGGCTAAAGAATATAATCTCAACTGGCAAGAACCAGTAATGCATTATGCTCATATACTTCACTCAGGGGCAGATTCAGGGAGGGGCAGCACTGGTGCACTTGCACTCGCCTTTGATTCCTGGTCCACTCCAAGTTAAAAACCAGTCACTTCAGAGGGGCAGCAGCCTTTCTAGTCAGGCAGTGCTGAGGGAGTCACTTGACTTAATGTCTCCTTATAAGCTACAAAATCCCTTCTAAACTCTTTATTCCACGGGTGTTAATGATGCTTTCTTCTTTGTAATGGTCTGGAGTTGCTACCAATCAAGCTATCCTTTGTTCTGCAATTCTGTTCTCTGTTAGCTGCTCCTGGTAACGTAGCTCCTATTTCACAGCCCTGCAGATTGTTTTTAACTCATTCCAATTAAATTATATATATATATATTTTCAATTTAAAACTAGATAATACAGCCCTAGACCTCTAGCATATTAAAAAAGCTTCTAGTTTTTATTTTTTTAGCTGGAGAAAATATGTGTTGTTTTATATCTGATGATGCACTTGACCACATACACTCCCCTTTTCAAAATTCTAGATCGGCCCATGATTTAAGTCTATTTGTTAGCAGTAGCTACTCTTCAAGTATCTGAGCCTATGCTTAATTCAATCATTATTAAAAAAAAATATTGACTTCAGTAGCTCAGTCTCATTCTGAAAAGTAAGATTTTTTTTTGCATTGTATGTACAGAAACCATTTCTCCCCTGCTTTACATTTTAGATGCAAACAACACATTTATTCCAGAGTAATTTGACTTTACTTCAGGGAAAAGTGGAGGGGCCACACGATGTGTGCATTTATACTCCATTCTGGGGTACAATTAGCCCTCAAAAAGTGAGTGTTAAGTATTTAGTGGCGCAAATTATACTAATATACTAGTCATGGACCTGCTTCCTAGTCCATCTCATTCCAGGGGAGCCATGGACTCAGTACAAACCAGCCCACTTGCCACCTACTGGTCAGGGGTTGTAATAGTTCCTACTGCAGAGAGCTGATTTGGGAGAGCTGGTATGTGTCTACTCCTTACAATGAAGTACATTTGCTATAGAGTAAAATCCAAGGTTAATTACTCTGTAATAATCAGAACATGTCCACAACCTTTCTATTGTCATTTAGCTTTGTGCAAAATGCTATCATTCAGATTCAGTGGGATTTCACACTCACTTCACACAAGTGCAAATAACAACAAAAATGTGCCTGGCAGCAAAGAATGAATCATCTTCCATATATTTCTGGTAATTATGTCAGCCTGGTTATATTAAGATACAAGAAAATAAACACTTCATGTAACTTGTGGAATATTAAGCTTTCAGAATTTCCCCTGTTGCTAACAGTGCTTATAAACTCAGATCTGGAACTTCCTAAGAATACAAGGTTAGCTGTAATAAATCAGCCTCACTGCAGATTCGGATTTTTATAACTGCTTTTTATGACCTTAAGGTTTGGTGGTGAGTGCCACAAACAAGGCATCAATGCAGCCTGTAAACACTAGGATTGGATTAAAGTCTCCATGTAGGCTATCACGTCCTCCAGCATTTATTGAATGTCGGCTAGCAATTAAGGTTCTTTGCAGCCAGGACCAGTTTTGAAAAAAATGAAAGGATGAGGGGGCGGAGGGGAGGGCAGGGGGTGGGGGGAGGAGGGAGAGGAAAGCCACCTCTGCTTGCCATGTAAACTTTGCTAAGCTTGCAAAAAAAATAACCAATTCTTCTGTAAAAACAAACAAACAAACAACTGATGCTGGGCAACAACTGGCAATAAAAATAGACCTCATACTAAAGATACCTCTAAAACTAATTGGTACTACTTCATAGCATATATTTTAATAGTCTCCCCCATGAACAAGTGAAAGGTGCTGGAATGATAATTCTGAAGACTAAATCATTCTGCTTAACCACAGCACAGTTAGCAGTTGGGTAAGATTTCCCCTTGCTACCCTGTCAACATATCTCAGCCCTGGCTCTGGATATGACTGTTGCCTGCTGATACTGTGCTGCCATCCCTTACCAACAGTGAACTGGATTAACAACTCCCAACAGACAGTCAAACAGCCTTTAGGTAACATCTTCCACCACAGCACTCAGTTGGAGGTCTGGGGCCCCTGGCATGAAGTGCCCACTCTACACCAGGGCTAGCAGGGTAGAGTTGCAGAGGATGTGGGCATTGTGGGAGCTGTCTGCCCGGCCAGTGCTCACATTGGTGAAGGCATTCTGGTAGTCAACAACAGCCTGGAACACAATGAAGAGAAAGCCCACTGGCTGTAGTAGGGGTGGCTACTGCAGGGCAGGCAGGTGATGGGGATGTGGGTCCCATCTAGGACTTTGATGCACTGGGGGAAGCCCAGGGCACAGAACCCCCCCACCACCTCCAGGGAGTTGTGCGCCCAGAGCATGGTGTGCCTTAGCACATCGTGGAGGGTTCTGCACACCTCCAGTACAGCCTCCCCAGTGTTCGCCTTGCCCACACTGACAGAATCATAGAGTGCTATGACAGCATGCTGGAGGCTGCTTTGGGCCAGAAAGGCAGGTGTTCAGGAACTAGTGCATGGGGCTGGCTTTTAAAGATGGTCCCCAGCCACAGGCAACTGTGGCTAGAGCCCCCAGCTACCCCTGGGCGCTGCAGGGGGCCAGTCCAGGGCTGGCAGGGGTGGGAGCAGGATCCTGTCAGGAGCAGCAAATCTGCTCCCAAATATCTGCACATGTAGATGCCTGCCCAGGGGTGGGTTTATTCCACAGTAAATTACTGTGGATTAAACCCATCTAGCAGTATTTGCATGTGTAGATGCATCCACTATGTAGCACAGTATCATACAGATATGCCCCTCATAATGAGTGAAATTAAGTAAGTAATGGCACTGATTTTGCCTTTTAAACAGTATGCTGAGAATGGGCATGCCTAAATAATGCCCACCTTTTGTTCAGTATTGGAGTAAATAACAAGAAAAAAGATGCTGTCATGAGAGCCTTGAATATTGTTTTTTGGAGAATTGGAGGTAAGAGATTTTATGTTTAAAAATGTCTCTAAATTCTGAAGGAAAAAAAAAACTTTAGAAAAAAACAGTAACACTGGTAATTGTTAAATGCTTAAAGATTTGGCTTCTGTCTGTCTCTACTTGTGTGATATGCACACCTGCTTTAAAGAAAACAAAATGTTCTCTGCCCTGCTTTATTTTCTTAGTTACATGAAGAGTAGGGCATATTCTGTCATGTTGTGGCTCATCATATAGATGCCAAATGTATAATGTTTTCCCTCCATTCACTTCATTCTCCAGTGACTACATGCAGAGATAAATAAAATAGATTTGCTTTACCAGATTTTGTATACAAGAATTTACTAAGTGTATAACATTTTGTCCTTTAAACCTGCTATTATATAAGTTCCAATAAGTAGAGATTAATCATCTTTCTCCTCTTCTTCTTTATCAATCTTGCCTCCTAAAGCATTCACGGAAGACAGAAATAAATGCCTAAGAATTATATTTAGATCTCTATACAGTGACCTGATTTGCTGAAATCTTTAATGCCCCTGGACTCATTAGTTGCAGGGAGTTGCTGGGTGTTCAGGACTCCTGAAAAACAAGCTACTCATTGAGGAGATGAATTTTAGGTACCTACTTCAAAAAACCCTGACCTTGTTGATATATCACAGTTGCATTTGTTTGACTCTAGCACAACCAATCATGGTGACAACTTCTATTGCAGGACAGAAGAAACAGGCCCATTTCTCATCCTACTAGATAACATGCTGATGTAGAAAAGATCCAGAACTCAGATAAGAGCTGGTTTCTTTGTCTCTGGGGAGGAGAGGTGTGACAAGGTAAAAGTCATAAATCCTATATTTATTGATATCAAGTATACATTATTAAACTAATGTTCTAACTGAATCACAATCCAGACTGTAAGTGATATAAAGGCATGCTGTCCTCAGGGTGCCCAGCTGGAATTCTGTTTGAAGTAGACAGAAATCATGGAGACTTCCAACTAAGGAAGCAAACAGGTCTACTCCTGAAGAAAGGGATATAAATGCTGTTTCTTTTTTTTAGGAATTTCAATAAACAGGAATTAGTCTTGCCCTTATCCCTTTCTTTTTGGATAGCTTACTTTATATGACAGCAAAATGGAAGCATGTATATAAGTGGTATATACACAGGTAACGCAAAGATAGGGAAATACTAAAAAAAAAAGTGAACAAAAGAAATTCTAATATCCTAAACCATGTGTAAATAAATGTTGGGCCTGTAGTCTTTGCTTACATGGCTACTGCACTATTGGTATCAATCACTGTTTTTCAATGGTTTCATCTGTAAATGTAAGAGCTGAAAAAAAAACAGTATTCCATTCTACTGAACCCAGTCATTGCAGATTTTTTTCTATACTGCATTTTATTCTAATAGATTAGCATTTAATATCTCCCAGTATCTCCCGAAGGACAACTTTACTCCCAAGGACTTGTTTGTTTTTGTGGCATTCTTATCCCAACCTCTCACTAATGACACAAAAATGTCATTAGTGTCTTGAGACAGATTTGTTGCTGATAAGCAGTACAAACTGTCAGGAAACAGAAAAAGGCAATTAGTAAACCCCTATCTCTTTTGTGATCACTGATGAAATTTCCAGGCTTTAATTTCTTCTCTCCCATTGCTTTTTTGTGAAAACAAATGAGACATCACCTTGAAGATGAATGCAATTAATTAAATTAGCCAGAGCTTTTAAGAGGGAGAGGTATTTTCTTTTCTTTCACATTCCTGACAGATATATAGTAGAATTGTGCTACGGTAATGCTTATTGCCTAGTGCCACTAGCATATTAGAAAACTTTTTTTTCAAAATTAATTTACAATCAATTAGGTCAATTGCTTCAGAACTCTGGATAAACCGAGTGGGTTCTCATGAGCTAATCAGGGCAATCAGTCAAAGAGTTTGCACTGAGGGTGTTGGGTTCTCTTTGTTTTAACACAAGGTGTCTTTACTAGCCTATTTATCATACAAATTCCAGCCCGGCAACAAGTCTACTGAGCAGTAGACATATTCTCACCACCGCTCGGCTCTTGCAGGGCACTCACCTGAGGCTCCACAGCCTCTGTGGTAGACTTACAGTTTGTTGTCTTTGGTGGGTTCAACACCCATCAGCTGGCCAGTCTCGTACTTCCAAGGGAACTTGGGTACTCAGGGCTGCAGTGCCGTCACTGTGACAGCTAGATTCAGTGGCCCTACTGCTAGGGGCCCCTGTCACTGCTGCAGCTACAGGTGTCCCGGCTGCTCCAGGCTCCATTATTGCTGCTGATGCCGCCGCCAGTATTCCACCCTTGTTATGCCTGTTGTGGGTGCTGCTGGCTTTCTTTCTGTCAATGCCCCTGCCCCCCCACCAGCTGCTTCTGGTGGAGCTGGTGCTTTGGCTGTTCCGGCCCTCATTGCTGCTGGTATGGCCATTGCCAACTCTCTCCCCTCAGCAACTTTTCCGACTTTTCTGATGCAGTCACTGGTATAAGGTCTCCAGCAGTCTCACAGCCCTGGTGTAGTGAAGGGCCTCCTTCACTGCAGTATAGTACTTAGGATTTTGCAGGCAGCCCTTCAACCACAGCCATCACAGAGGAGTTATTTTCCTAGTAGCCTCAGTCCTGGGTCTATGTGCATGGCTAGTCCTCAGCTTCCTCTCTTGCTGTCTCCAGGCCTAGCCTGCATGTATTTTGCCTCTCAGCCACAGGCACCTCTGCAGAGCTTTTTCCTAGCCACTTTCCATGTCCAGACTCAGATGACCTCACAAGCCAGTACCTTTATGGCTGGCAGAGTGATCAATTAGATCTACTGAGGTTCTTCACACACTGAACTAGAGTAGTACTTTTGAAAAGTGACTATGCAAAAAAGGTTCCCTGTGTGCTTGCTAAGTGGAGTTCAAACTACTTTGTTTAGTAATTATAATA
>NW_005842553.1:165048-183708 GCF_000455745.1 Alligator sinensis
TTCCATTACCCCCCCCCAGAGTCAGCTGAACAAAAAGTGAGCTGAATTCTGTTCTTTTTTTCCATATCAGAAATGTTGTATATTAAAGGTTTGATTACTCATAAACTGTACTACTTGAACCATACCAGTAGCATGAAAGAGGTAAAATTTCCCCTCACCCCACTACAGATGTAGTTATAAAAGTGCTCTGACCCATATGGATATTGGAAAACATAAATCCTCATTATAGGAAGAAGAGAGGTGTCACATGAGGAGCATAACTTTAAAAATTTTGGGTTAAAAAAAAATCATAAAATAACAAATAATAGTTGAAGTAGCATAAAATCTTTGGGTACATGCAGAAGTGACAATTTCCACCCAAGCTGGGTACAGAAAGCAGTTTATAGCTGTGACCAAACACAAGTGCATGGCTGCAGACAGCTGGGAAAAAGGCTGATCAGGTGAACATCTGACACCCCATTGTATGAGGGGCACAGACAGAAATGCAGCTCCCCGCTGTAACTGACAAAGCTATGCAGGAAGGGTTCTGAGTTGCAACCACCCCCTGGAACAAACAGAAGTTCACTGTTGTTTCCAGGTGGGAAGGGATCTAGCTGCTGGCTGCAGCTGGTTTCCCCTAGCAGTGGCCCCTGCTCCCTGCCAGGCTGCTAAGTTTTCAGAACGGGAGAGGTAGAAGGGAGCAGAGAAAGCTTGTTCTAGGGGTTCCCCAGCCAGTGCTGGAGGGTGAGGTGGGTGAATTGGAGCCCTCCCCTCCCCCCCGCACCTTGGGTGGACTCCAATACACCTGCCCCATTTTCCAGCAGGGGCTGAAAACCCCCCAAACTGAATTCCCTCTTTTCTGTTTCCCCGCTCTGAATCTAAAGTAGCTTGAGATTGGGAGGCAGCAAAGACACAAGTTACAGAAGACACTTTGTTTTGAAATGTCTTTTTTTGACTCCTTATACAATGAGGGGTCAGATTTTTACCTTACTGGCCATTTTTTAAGCTGTCTGCAGCCATGCACTTATGTTTAGTCATGGCTATAAGCTGCCTTCTGTGGCCAGATTTGGCAAAATTTTTCACTTTTGTCTGCACCCGAGAAGTCAAATGAAGATGTTTAAAAAACCCCCACTGTCTTCTGTAACTTTTGTTTGTGCTGCCTGCAAGCTTGTTACTGTTTTCAGAATGGGAGTGGGGAAAGGGAGCAGAGGGAGTTGGGTCTAGTGGTTTTTCAGCTCCTACTGAAGGGTGTAGTGGGTGTATTGGAGCCCCCGCAAGGGGCTCCAATTTACCCAGCACACCCTCCAGAGCTGGCTGGGAAGCCCCTAGAATGAGCTTCCTCTGCTCCCTTTCCTTCTTCCCATTCTGAAACAGGGACAGGCTGGGAGAGAGGAGGGGCCATTGCTAGGGGAAAATGGCTGCAGGCTCACAGCCAGCAGTTAGATTCCTCTCTCCCCTGGAACCAACAGTGAACTGAATGGAGAGGTTTAGCTGATTTGTAGGAAGTGTCTGTCAAAGATGATATTTTGAAAGCTCCTACTTTGAATAAGCCCCTTCTTTTCCCTGGTTCAAACAGCTTGTCAAAGTAAAATAAAGCCTATTCTAAATGCCCATTTGGCAACTATTAGGCATCTGGAAACAGTGGTCAAAACATAAACAACTGCTTATGTCTACTTTAAGAAGCAATTTAAGAGTTAAACTCTCATAGAAAAAGATCAGTGGAGCTTAGTCTCTTAAGTCACTGAAGTGCTGTTCAAAATTTGATCCTCTGTCTATAAAACAGTTTGAAATGTGAACCCCCCAAAAATTATATTGCATTTTTATGCTCCTGCTTGTGGAAAAGATTATCATAATTGCCAGAGCTATAATGACTGTAAATTAAGGACTGCCTTTTTTAGATTTCATCCCTAGACTTCCAGTTTAAGATGTGACTTTTTATGCAAGCCATGTTGTGTTAGAATATGACAAATGAGCAGAGTTCTGTGAGAGCAGCTGGAAGGACTGGGTTGGACAGCCATGAAAAAAGTATAAAGAGATGGCCCATGGAGCTATGGGATGATTAAGAGACCCTTCAGAAGACTGATCACATTCCTGAGGCTGAGGTGGACAGGGAGAATCCTCATAGGATCACAGGAAAGTAGGGTTAGAAGGGAACTCATGAGGTCATCTAGTTCATCCCCCTGCTCAAGGAAGGCTCATCCCTGACTAAGCCATCCCAAGTTGGAGAGTAACTTTATATTCTTCCCTGAGTAAGGAGTAGCATATGGCTGCTCTCCCCTTCCCTCCCCCACTCCAAGGAGCAGACCAGACAGTGGATTATGACTAGGGAAGTCAGCAGAATAAGCAGGATTCCTCTAGGGCAGGGACAGCCAAAGCCAGATCCTATTGGCAGTGGACTCCATTTCCCAGTAGCCCCTCCCCTCGTGACTGGGGCTGGTTTCCATGGAGACCGCAGCAGCAGCCACACTGATAGTACGGGGCTGGAGTTTCCATGAAGACCGGCCCCAGCAGCACTGGCTCGGCACGCAGCAGGGTGGGGAGCTGGTCTGGGGCTGGTCTGGGATTTTTCAGCAGGGCCAGCGTGGTCCAGAAGCCAGGGCAGTGGTGCGATCTTCAGCCTGAATGTTCAGGCAGGGGCATGCAGGCAGCAAACCACAGCTCTGCCCTGGCTCCTTGTAGCAGTGACCATGTGGTCTGGAGCTGATGCAGAGCCATGATCCACTGCCTGCACACCCCTCCCTGGAGCATTCAGGCATATCAGTCACAGCTTTGCCCCAGCTCCAGACCATGCTGTCATTGCTGCAATATCCGAGCCCAACCCTGGAGCACCTTCCCATCCTGCCGTGTGCCCTGCCAGCAATGCCGGGGCCAGTCTCCATGGAAACCCTAGCCCTGTGCTATTAGCATGGCTACTGCTGAGGTCTCCATAGAAACCAGCCCCAGCCATGTGGGCAGGGGGAAATCCATCATTTTGCCTACTCCTGCTCCAGGGAGAAGGGCAGACAGAAGTCACTTCATCCTTTTGTGGGAGGTCACTTACCCTCAAGCAGCCCTGGCCACAAATGTGCCTGGGAGGGGTATACTGACTCCATCTCCAGAAAGGGGTTAATCCCAAATGAACCATCCAGAGAAGTAAGTTTTTATTCTCAGTGAAGCTAATGGAGTTCTCATACAGAAGAGCTATTGGGTGCCTGCGGATGTGCTGGGAGGCTGCTCCAATGTGCTCTCCAGCCACCATTTTGAAGCACGGGGACACTGATACACAAGACTCTTGGAGCTGCTGTAAGTAAAGTGCCCTCCCACCCCCACCCCAGAAAGTGCCCAATGTGATTAGGGAGGCATATGAAGTTTCTTGCAATTTTTTTTCCTTTCATTTAAGAGGAAGGATTTCAGTTGTGCATCTCCTTTGTCCTCCTGGTTCTTTGCTAGGTCTGAATAAATGAGGAAGCAGAGGTATAACTCATAGAATAGTCCTCAGTTTATCACTTAGCTATTACAGATGAACTGAAGAAAAAATATTTGGGTTCAGATCTGCCACTGTGCCAATCTTAAGGTTCAGATAAAATTTCAGAAACCATATGGGGAGATGTTAGTTAAGCTGAGCTACATGGGAGCTGGAACTCCCTTGTGGCTTGGATGTCACTCAGAACCAAAGTTTTTAGGGTAGAATCAGATACAGGGGGTCCCCATTGCTTGGCCCATTTCAAATTCAAGCTCAAACAGAGGTCAGCTGTGAGGTGCCAGTCTGGACCAACACATACTTTTAATTATTGTATGACAAATAATATAAAAGTCAGTTTATTAAATGTATAGCATTATTGTCACAGGGCTAGGTTGGAGCTGGATCAGAAAACCATATATTCTAAGACTGAAATAGAAAAGAAAAACATTCCTGGAACTTTGCGTCTTCAATCACAACTTTTGCAGCCCAATGGACTCTAAGGAACCAAGTGTAAGTAATGGGGATTCAGGAACACTGAGGTACTGGTTCCAGGTTCAAGGCAGTGGATTTTGGGAATGTCAGACAAAGGGTCTGAACCTGGGAATGTGCCTTGACACCAAGTGCAAGTACTGGTAACCAACTCTATCTGGCCAGCCAAGGGATTCAGTGGTTTGGTTTACTCATTATTCTGTCTAGAGAGGGGATCAGGTCAGGGAAATTGTGAAAATCCCTTTATAAAACAAAAATGAACTGCTGCAAGGGAAAATTTGTTTTTTGAAATCAAAATGAAGGGAACCCTCTGACCAGAAGACCTTTCTCCTTCAGGAGGCCTAAACATACTCAGTACAGGTTCCCTATCTCTTCCTCTTCTAAATGAGCAACTGAAACAGAAAATATTATTAAGTGCTATAAAATAATAATAAAAAACACCTTAATGACACTGAGCATAAACTAGACCACACTTGTGTCCTCAGAGTCCACAGTGTTCAATAGTACAAGAGCCAAAGGCCAGAGCAAGCCCTGTGTAAATCTTCTCTTATTCAAGTATTTTGTAGTTACAGCTCATTCAAACTGTGTTGCTGTTTTGGAGCAGCACACTAATTAATACAATCTGAAGCAAAAAGTTTCAGAAGTCTCCCAACATCTCTCACTAGCATACACTGCCAAGAGATTTGATAAAGTTCAAAGCTTATTTTGTAGCCTGCATGCTCCACATTCGCACAGAGCGGCATCTGGCCAAGTGATCACTCTTTTTCTCAAAGAGCCAAATTAAATTTTTCTCCCCTCTTGTAGAATTAAGATTGTGCTTTGAAAAGAAGAAGTAAATTGGCTTTTGAAATCCCGATGCTATTACTCGCTTAAAGGGTACAAGGCTGAGGGACACCTTCTGTACCAGTGCAGCTGTGTTGTCATGGAGTGACCCTGCAACGTTTTTTTGGCAGCCTGAAGGAAACATGATTATTCTCCCCTTAATGTCTCTCTCCAGGTGATGAAGAGTGGTGACTGAAGTTTAAAGGCAATCTACAAATAAAATCTTATGTTTATGGTCTTATTCCTAGAGCGGAAGCTGCATACACCAGGCAGAGAGGTGAATCACTGTGGGCTCATTTAAACACACTGGTAAAAATTCTCCATACCAGGATATTACATAACTAAAGACAATCCAGAATGATATATTCTGAAGCATCCTATATAATCTGCTCTATTTGGTCTGGTTCAGGACTCAGATAAAATATTGTTTCTACCATGATGTCTTTTTTCAAATACCCCATAACTCAACTTATTTTACAAGAACAGATTTAAACCACAAAACTGAAAAATGGAAAGAAAGTCAGGCAATTCTAATTATGGCAATATCATCATTAAACACCTAATCAAAGACAGTGATGTATCTGAGATGTCTCCAGCAAACTCAGAAACAGCAAAGAGATGTAATGGGAAGTAACCACTCTTGTAAATTAAATTCACATTGTCTGTAGTCAAGTCTAAATATTGGGCATTCAGGTTTTATTTCTAAAATGTTCAATGTTTAGGCTTAGATATCCTTGCAGGCTACTGAGGCAGATTAAAACAGATAAAATGAAGATGACTGAAAAAAAGAAAGATTTTAAAGTATTATTTAGACAGAAAGAAGAAAAGTTCACAACTGAAATAGCAAAATGTCCAAATTATGTGCATCTAAAAGAAAAAACCTATTAGCATGTTTGGTTCCTCTAGATTATAGGTTAGATTTGTTTAGTTTAAAGGGGAATAACTTACTATAACAGTGTTCCCAGTAGAGATGTTAGTCATGCTGCTGAAGGAGCTACTAGAAGGTACTCATACTTACCATAAGCGTTATGTAAAGACCTATGGAGAATACACTTTAACATAT
The DNA here is from genome assembly GCF_000455745.1 of Alligator sinensis. Lineage (NCBI taxonomy): Eukaryota > Metazoa > Chordata > Crocodylia > Alligatoridae > Alligator > Alligator sinensis. The sequence goes on from NW_005842553.1 coordinate 170,844, forward strand.
TGTTTAAGTGCATAAAATATTTGTTAAAATGCCTTAAAAACACACCAAAATAAAAAAAATAAAATAAAAAGCACCAGCTTCTTCAAGGCTTTCCATGAGGAGGACACACTCTACCCTCCTTTAATTTTTTTGCCCCTGGTTGCTTCTGCCTTAAATGTTTATGCTAATAATACCAGGTTTAAAAGCAAACTAACTAAAACACCAAACAGATCTGTGGCCTGATACAAGAACAACAGAAGCCAGTGAAATCAATTGCACTGATTTAACTTCTTCAAACCTGCAGTATCAAAGCCCTGCCTATGTTAGGGCAAGAAAATTGGATGAAAACCAGAAAGAACTTCCAGCACAACCATACATAATGTCAAGTATCTATTTGGCTTCCCTTGCCATACGCTGCAGGTTACTAGTAAAGCTGATTCACTTCTGCAGGTCCATTTTATTCTTACACCTGTAATGTAAGTAAAACTGAAGTTAAAGCAATAGAGCAGGAGAAAATCCTGCTTCCATGGTCTTGGATTTTAAGCTTTTCTGGGTATGGATGGTTCTTCTTTTATGCTTTTACAGGACCTAGCATAACGTCTTGGTCCATAATTAGGGCTTTTGAATGGCACAGGAACACAAAAAAACAAATAATAAGGATTTGATCCCCCACCACTGTGTATGAACAACATTATACAGAAGCCAAAAGGCCCCAGAAAGTTTGCCAAGAGAAATGAAGGACAACAAGCAGCTTCATTTGGGTTGGTATTCAGAGCCTGAAATGTGTGCATTGCCTTTAAATTCCATCTCTCACTTGGTTTCTGCCATTTGCTACAGCTGTTCACTTTAATTCAGAAACATTGCATCATGAAACTTATGATAGAGAGAGAAAGAGTCCATTATAATTCACTGAATACAGTGTTTCGTTTCAAAAGCCTCTTCAAATATAGAGAATTGCTTTACTTTGCTTCATTTTTCAACATTCATAAACATAATTGCATTTATTTTTTCTAGTCAAGACTGCAAAACAAGTGATAATTTACTATATTGAAACCTCCAACTCACAGGATTATAGCCACAACAGTTCCAACACTCTTATGAAAGGGGTGGATGGCAGGGAGTGGGTGGATTGCCTAATGCAGGGAAACTTATACAGTCTTTTTTCCCATGAGGGTATTTGAGCATTGTTGCTATCAGCTCTTCTTTGTATACAGACAAATAACTCTTGGAAAACAGGCTTGCTATAAATGTACATCTTTCTTGTTTGAAAAAAAATATATGTGCATGAATACAAAGAAGATTTAAGCCTCTAGCAAAGGAAACATTTTAGTTTGATGTCCCCCAAGAACAATTAACCTAATATTTCACAGGTTCTGAGTAGCCAGGGTTCTCAGTGGAATCAATGAGTTCAGAGTACTTCAGTGCCACTGAAGGCAGTATCAAATGAACCCTTTCAATTAAATAATGGAATATTTGAAAACTCTAGAATGTAATGCTTGTTATGGATCATGTCCAATTCATTTTGAAGTCAATGGAAAGATTCCCATTGGATCAAGATTATTGTGAGGGAATCGGTGTTACAGCTATTGCTACAACTACAACCAGAGTAATAACTACAACATTTCTCGCTACTCTGGTCATGAGATTTGCCAAATTGTGCAGAAAGACAGTTATAGGAAGCTGGGAGGATGGGAGATGGGAAGAAAGAAATGCTTTTAAAGGATTGCTCATGACAAATATATACTGGGGTTGGTGGTAACAGGTTGGAAGATAACACCTCCTATCACCTTGGTTGTTGTAACTTGGACTAGAATCTCTCATGAAAGAAAATCTCTTTTTTATGCACTACCTAACTGATTTTCTGCCATTGGAGAATATACAGTATAGTAACTCTGTCATTTGGACTTTGGTTTTGCTTTTCAGAGGTTCTGAGCTTCCATTGTCTTCAACTAGGTTCTAGGTCCTCAGTTCTTATGAGAATTAGGCCCTTAGGTTTCATTTGATAACTGGAGGAGTCTTTAATGTATTGTGCCTTAGGCAGAGCTGAGATTGGTACTGGGCAGAACTAGAATTTAGATTGAATGAGATTCTGGAAGCTAAAATGGTTGTTTTAATCAAGTAATGTGTATGAAGGGACCAGATATTCTCAGCCTTTCCCTTATCGTAGACAGAATGTGTGACATTCTGTTCCACTTCTAGCACGCTTGAGAATAGCAACTGTGGCTAAGCCCAGAGTGATCTCACCAGCATACTTCCAGGTTAAGAGTGTGCCTTCAGGCAAAAGTGGGCAGAGTGTGCTTAGGTCCCACAATGCCAGGAGTCATTGCCACCATGGATAGAAAAGCCCTGTTCTACTTTCAGGGCCTAAGTATGATCCTATTCTATTTTACTCAAGTCACTGAAACAATGTTAAGGCTCCTGTTTTTTTTTTAACATACCTTAATAGCCAACCTAAATAACCCTAATTTTAAGACCAATACTTTTTTGTCCTGTCCCCTATCGCCATAGAGAATGGTTTATCACCATCCTCTTTATAACCATCCTTCAGATATTTGAAGACTGTTGCTGAATCCCATCCCCACCCCCCAGTCTTTTCTTAGTCTTATGATTAAGTCACAAAAAACAGTAAGTAGGAAAAGAAGTCATGCACATTCTGTGTTGACTGCTTTTCCGTGACTTAGGCAGGGCATGAATAAAATCACACTCAGGCATCTAATAGGTGGAATAGAATCTGACCCTGCATGTCTAAAAACAATCCTATTCCACCTGTTCATGTCCCTCGTCATGTCTGTTTTCTAACACAACTTCATCTTAGCTGTGAGACTAAGCAGTGAGGAGAACAAGGACCTATTGACCTTTCAGGGAACAGTTTTTCAGGGATTCAGCAGAGTGAAATAGCACTGTACTTAGATACTTTATAGGTATTTAAAGGATTAGGTAATCACAGGATTTGGCCCAACTTTTTGGAATAATCATTTAAGATATAGGGTCTCATTCACCCACATATTGTTCCAGGCCTATTGATTTCAATGGCATTTAACTGCTCTAGTGGTTGAGTAAAAATAGTGAATATGGTCAGTGCTGAAGATACTTAAAACCCTCTCCAGACACTGAAATAAAATAAAAGCCTCCCCTCCTCTTACCTAGAGGCCTCAACATTTTTTTTTTTATAAAAGATTAATAAAAAAGGTTGCATCATAATATGTCTACAAGACACCATACGTTGGCTCTCTTTCAAGAATCATTTCAATGACTGCTGTAGTTGGAACAATTTAATAGCTGCTACAAGATTCAAGCAGTTTGAGTCAGAAGTGTGAAATACATCCGGAGGTGTTGAGAACCCTCATCCTCCCCAGTGGAGTCAATGGTTATTGAGAGAAATCCACACCTTACAAGGCTTACCTAACAGACAAAGAATATACTGGACTGGCAGCTTTCATGCTATCTATCCCAGCACTGCCACAGTATTACAGCAGAATCCTTGACTGTGCGATGGTCTTGCTACAGATGGTGATAATGGGAAGGTACCAACATCCATAGCATTCTGGTTCTGGTGGTTTTTACAGAGAAGGAAAAAAGAAACAGTCTGACAATAGTTCAAACGTACCATTTAACGCAGTCAGGGTGCAGTGACCGCCTGGACTGCTAAGGACAGCAATTTATTCTGGGTCATTAAACGCCTCCCTGGAAGTCTCTCTTTCAGATTCCTTTCATACTCCATTTCTTCATCCCACACACGTTCTGGGGAAGCTGCCTCTGCAGGCAGACTGATGGAATGTCTGCACAGCATTGTGGGTAAAGTTTGATTTAATTACTAAAGTACCATTGAAATCTACACTGGACACGTATTGACCCTGACCTCTCTTCAGGGTGCGTGAGGGGAAAGTGTATTTTACTTTCAGAATGTGAGATATACCAACTAGTGAAAATTCAAATGCAATTCCCCTTCACCAGAGTGCATTTTGAAGGGTGAATAAACTTAATTATTAATAGCCACCTCTTCTTTTATCCTCAATTCCATGAGAAACAGTTGTTTAATATGTGAAGCTCCTAAATATAAGAGACTCTCAAAAAACTGAAGGTTTTGAATGTCACCCTCATTTATGTCAAGTTGTACGTTCCTCAGAATTATCCCTTTAAAATCAATAGGGCTACCTGCAGAATAAATGTACTACATAGTATAAGAATGGGGGGAGGAGCAGGGCCAAATTAACTCTTTAGTGGGCCCCAGGCAAACAAACTCATGAGCCCCAGGCCGACCCTCCTCCCCACCCCAGTGCTGCTGCTTGCAGGGAGCCACCACTGCAGCGAGGCCGGAGGAGGAGAGGGGAAGGGAAAGAAGGTAGATAGGGCCATTCATGCCACCACCACAGAGGGAAGAACTGGTGCCCCCCCACAGCTCAGGGCCCTAGACATGTGCCTAGTTTGCCTATGTGTTAATCCATCCCTGAGAGGAGGGGTATAGGCAGAAAATAAAACCAAATAAAAATATTTCCCTTTCTTCTGACAAGAGTGCAACCCCTCTGAGAGACAAAAAGATGCCTACAGTGACTTTCCTATGTAAAGGAAATGAATTATCCAGGGTCTGGGAATACTTTACCTGTAAGTTATTTTATTTACAAATACTCCAGTCCTAGCATGAGGTGGTCTAACATCATGCAGGACAAGGCATTCTTTTGGGAAACAGCCAAACGCTAACATCCATTTCTTGTGAAAACTCTGGAGGCAACTGGAGCAGCAGAAAGCAGACTCTCCTGCTGCTCAGAAATCCCTACCACAGCTACTTCTGTACACAATTTGCATGATTCCTAAATCAACACAGCCCATCCTCCCAAAAGTAAAAATTTACACTTGCTGGAGGAAAAAAACCTTTGAGCATATATGAAAGCACCACCTGGTGATGCCCGCCATAACATAAAGGGAAGAAAAAAAAGACAAATAAGTTGTTCCATGATCCCTCTGCAGCACTACACTAATGGATGTATAAAGAAGTTAACAAAAAGAAAAGACCCCATTTGTCTAGCGCTAAACTGAAACTCAACTTTTAAATTATACAACCTTAAGTGAAAAGCATGGGTGTGACTGGGACAGAAGAGGACTTGTGAATAGGGCATCTGCTTATGGAAATACAAACCTATATCACATAGATAGGAGGATGTCCATGAGCTAGACATCTGTTTGAAAAATGTTCAAGTCTGCAGTTTGGGCTGTTAATAATAGCCCTAGTGGAGAAGGCTCAGTAAGAAAGTAATTTAAAAGTTCATGGCATCTGCAAACTACTATTAAATTGTTTATTATTCCCACATGCACCAAACCTGGATCTTCCCCATACATTTAAAAACAGGACTGAGAATCAGAAAAGACATTCAGTCCTGCACCAGTAATAGATATAAACATAATATTCTTATCCTACCATGCTACAAATGAAATGAGCAATTTAGTCTTCCACTGATATGCAAATTCTTAATCCTTGTACATAAAATAAAAGAAAACAATAGAAAAAAATATTTATTTGTACAAAATACCAGATATTTGTATTTTCCTCTGAGGTCTGCCCAACTGAACTCTAGATACCAGAGGAATCTGAATTTATGGAGAGGAGAATGTATTAAGTGTCACTATTTAGTGAGGGAGATAACTATTTTAAAGATAACCTCTGTAAAATATTCAATATGAGCCTGGTGGCCTGGTGTGCAGGTTTGTACTGAAATGCCTTATGCCTCCTGACATCCATTCTAGGGAAGCCTTTAGCATGTCACACAACCATTCATCCATAGACTGAGCTGAACTCATCACTTGCAAAAGCACGTACGATACTAGTGACTTAAATGGAATCCCACTGGTATATTCCAGCTGAGTGCTTAGCCTGTCTTATTCTATCACAGCCCAAACAAATAGTATAAAGTACATATGGCCCAACAGGCATCAATTGGACATGTCTTCAATACATGCACAAAGTGAGGTGAAAGGGGATTTTTGTTCTGAAATGTTAAGTGAGACAAGAGGTTTGTGAATTAAGCAATACTTGTCCTTAACCCCAACTAAAAGTAAGAGGTAGCTGGGCAAGAAGAAAGAACACGTGAGCCTTAGAGAGTATTAGGAAATTAGGCATGCCAGCATCCACATGCAGAGAATTTGGCCCTTTATTAGAGAGTGATTCAAGGAAATAAGAAAGAAAATATGACTCTCCCATTTACATCTCTTCCCCTCAGAACCTCACCCATAAACACAGATAGGAAGCTTCATGGTGAAAGAAGCCATGGCCAAAATGCTTTGGAAACCTTCCAGAGATACCATTCAGCTAAGAACTCCAAATCGGAGACTTGATTTTTATTTCAATAACAAACTGTAGCCTAATCTATTCACTTGTGAGGGGAAAAGCGGGGAGGGGGGGGAGCACATTTGTCTCATCCTTAGTAATTACCCTTGAAAAAAATATATAAGAAAAAGGTACACACAGACAGCTGAGCCAGATTTTTTTCTCATCTCAGATGAGAAATTGAATCATGATTCATCATATGCACAGTTGGATACTAATTTATTCCTTTAACAAGTTTGTTTGTGTATTTCCTTGTAAGCAAGAATTAATACACTCAAACATGGGAAAATGTTAATGTTTATGGCATTGCTTTTGAAAAGTACAAATGTTGCATTTCACTCCTGTTGGCAAACATTCAACCTTGAGGGGAAGAAGTCAAAGCCAGATGCAGGACCTGTGCTCAAAGGTTTAATATATTCAGTTTACCTAAAACCAGTTTCTCATCAATACCTTACTATATGTAGGTAAAAACATACCTGGCAGGGGACACAACTGTAAAGCAATAACTGCAGTACTCAGGGAAGTTTGGGGAGCTCACTGGAGCCATTCACATTAGAATTCAATTTAGGGAATTGCCTACAAGGAGACAAGCAGAATAAATCAAATGGGCCAAATGTTCTGCTCACTTATTCTCATGGAATATAAAACAGAGGACAATTTGGCCTGCTGGCTCCAACCCATGCATGTATTTGTATGTAATCATATCTGTGAATTTCCCATTTAAGTTTGCATCCTGGGTAAATTCCCATAGTGCCACCAATGAGTTCTTGCTTTCCTTGAAGAAGTCTACTATTCTCCCTCAAACAGGAATAGGTATTAGATTTCCTGTGTGAGGGGAGAAAGGGAACTCTCCTCAACCACAAGTGAGAAAAGGGTAGTCCCAGCCTTACTCAAAAGAGCCCCATTTTGCCCAATTACAAAGGTGATAGTTGTCCTCAGACAACAGCCCTTGTAAGGGTGGCATCCACCACTGCCACTCCAAAAGGGAATGAAAAATGGAGAACTCCTGTAATGATGTACTTAAGAGTTACATATTGTCTGAATCTAGCACAGCATTAAATAGGACTGTTCTCCATGCAGTTTTCAATAACAGGGCTTCTAGAAAGACCTAGCCAGAAGTGACTATCACCCTTTCATGTCAGAATCCACAGGAGGAAGGAGACCAGGCAAATGCTACATCTCTTTCCTTCAGGATGAATTTGTCCCTTGAGTTCAGAAGTTGCCACTAATACATGTGGTCAGAACTGTACTAATGCGGCAAATGAAGCCAAAAACAGACTTTTTGGGAAGCAACATGAAGCAAAATTTCTCTCCTCCCTCTCTTTTTTATGGCATAAACAAAAAGAAATGCAAATATTTTATAGCTACAGCCACAAGTCAGACCTTTGAAAATATGGCCCAGCATTAAGGCTATGCAAATGGCAGAAAACTATAGGAAAAGGCATAGAATTATTGGTGAAAAAATTCTACAACTTTACTTCAGCCTTTTCTGCACATCCTAAAATGAAAGTGTATAAGGGGAGGAAGAGGATCCTAAAATTTCATACAGATAATGTAACAAGTCAAAAGAGAAAGTGTGTCCATTTTCACCCTAAAGAGAATCTTGCCCCACTTTTGATGAATAGTATGGGGCCTTTATTTTGAAAAAAATAGAAGAAACTACATTAACTATATAGAGATCTTTAATTTTCAATGACCACACCAAATGCTACAATTCTGAACACACAAATTTTGTTGCAAAATATTTTTCACATCTTTAATTCTATAGGAAAATAAAATTCAATTTTTGTGTTTGTTTTCTACATAAACAGGAATCCTACTACTTAAAATTGAAAAGCAGATCAACCAGTAAAGACTGTGATAATGAGCAAATATATATGGTTTAATTTTAACTTGTGCATATGCATCTGAATATATGACTTAATTTTAACAACCCCTGCTTTTAAAAATTCTAACAGAAGGAATGCAGTTTTTTTCATTAGTTGGATCCAGAAAACTGACTAACCCTATTGCAGCAAACACCCTCTTGATCCCGTGTCGGTTTACTATAATGAGGCTGAAGCGTCCAGAAACTATTATGTGTACAGATGGAAGAAGGGACCTGATTCTAAAGTGCCAATTGACATATAGGAGGTGGACAGTTAGGAACACAGGGTCAGATCCTCAAGTGGCATCAACTGATTGACACCAGCAGAGAATCTGTGTCTGATCATGTGTTTATATGCTAATTCAGGAGAATTTAATAGCTCTGCAGAAGGAATCCGAGGGTTAATAGCCAATCTAGTATTGAATTAGTGTCAACAATGTGACTTTGCTACAAAAAGGCACGTGCCATATTGGTTTTGTATTCAGAGTAGAATCATATGTAATACCATTAAATTAATTACTCCAATCTAGTCAGGCAGGTTAGGTCTCTACTGGAGATAATTAGTTAATGCTTGTAAAGCACTTTGAACATACTAATGTTAAATAGTTTCATTATTATTATTCCTACAACTGCTACAGGGGCAGACAGGTCCAGGGTGCTAGGAATACTGTGGCTTGATCAAAGGTCTGTATTTTTGTCTGATTGGTCATAATACCCACTGTAACTATTACATATTTGCCTCTAAGAAATGAACAAGTGGAAAGAGGACAACCATAACAGCTAGTCCAAGCTCAAGGACCATGTCCCTCCAGCCCTTTAGGTGGGAAGCAGAGCAGATGGGGTCAAGAATAAATGTTATTTGACATAGCAAGCACAGATAGAGTAGGAAAGGCATATACCTGTATCGTAGAACTGTAGCCCCTTCCCTGACAGGACTACCCTACAGGGTAATGAATCAGTGGTTAGTAAAGCAAGATACAGCTTTGGCAACAGCTGTAAAAAGGCTAGAGATTGCTGAGAGGAAAGTAACAGTCATGATAGAAGGCTTAGGAATACAGGGAGAGAAGTAAAACATAGGAAAAGTTAAAAGAACTGGGTCATATTCCATCCAGAGAAATTGAAATTTAACTGCCTATAGGTAAATAAAAGAAGGTTACAAAAAGGATAGCAATCAATTATTCTCGCTAGTGAACAAGGATAGAACAAGAATATTGTGACAGAGCTGTAAAAGAGAACATTTGGGATGAGTATTGGGGGAAAAAAAAGTTTATTACTCAAATAGTGGAACAAGTTGCCAAGAGGCAGTAACATTCCAGTCATTAGAGACATTAAGGCTGGCTAAACACCCATCTGTTAAGGAAAATTTCATTATAATTTCTCTTGCTATGATGCAAGGAGATGGACTGGAAGAGCTACTGAAGCCAAAGGATTGGTAGCCTATGATTTATCTTCTTCAGGTTTTTTAAACAGTTAGTCAAAACAACTAACATCTGGTTGTTGATCCTCCAATTATCTTTGCTTCCTGCCCTATGGAATTAATCATAGAATTCATGCAAAACAATACATTTGCTAGTAATGACGTAATACAAATTGCCAGATATTTTAATGTTGATAATGGAGAATTTTCACCTTTTTGGACATTCCAATTAAAAAAATACAACACAAAGAATTATCTCTGGATAAAGATTTCTGTAGCATAGTGTTAACAGGGAACTAAGACCTCATCCATACCACCTGCCTGCCAGCTCCAGACGACCATCAAGAAAAAAAGCTTCACCTGTTTCGTCCTGTTTCACACACACACAGCACTCCTTTAAGCCAACTATTCTGCACAGAGTGAGAGTGAGTGAGTAGAGCTTGATTCTTGGCAGCAATTCCAGGCTCAGCAGGGAAGCACTATAGACATGGCCCGCAGAGTGCTACCAAGCAAGGGTTTCATTCATGATACTGACCTTGATGAAAAAGTACTATATAAAGAACTAGCTATTAGCATTATTATTCAGAAGAGCTAAGTCCTCACAGCTCCAGTTGAAGTCAATGGGGCCTGCTCATAGTTCAGAAATCAGGTACAGAATATGCAGGGAAATAGCACTGATGATGGAAATGTTGATGCAGGCTGAACCTCACTGACATGCCAGCAGGTAATGCCACAGATATAAAAAACACCACTGATGAATAAATCCTAAACATATATTGTCATTTTTCACCATTTTCATGTATTCTGAACACCACTAAAGGTTACATAGTGTGTTATTTGATCTCTGCTCAAATAAGAATTTGGACCAAATAGTTTTATGCTAAAGAAAGTTAGCATGTAATAGTGCTAGTTCTACTATGCCGTTCAAGATTACACTGTTTATAAAGAGCAGTACATGTAGTCCCAATGTATACATATTTAACACATGACAAGCTGAGCTCAGTTTGCAGTATGACTATGGAGCAAGATGTTCTTTTAGGTACCTGGTCTAAGTGTCCCAGTTAAAAATGTCTTTGATTATAAATCCATACCACAGGCACTGTGTGTTATTAGAAAATTAACATTTTACCATAAGTTATGCTGGTTCATGTCCAAGATAATACAATATTACCATACAGTTGGAATGGGAGAGTTACTATAGCTGATGTCACACCATTTATTTGTATTATAATAACAAGTGGGCTGGGTGTTATACAGACACTGAAATAAACTGTTCTGAGCCATTTCCAATTCAGATTGAAACAAGATGCATCTGAAGATTGGAGGCAATGAAGGAACTGTTGAGTCAATCAAGTAACTGTTGGTTTCTTAATGACAACAGTAGTACACAGAGGTGAAAACTGGGCTCAATATCAGTAGCTGTAGTAGACTGAAACAGAATGAGCAAGTCTTACTGTATCCCACATAGAAGAAGCTGTTTGGAGCCATCATTCAGCCTCTGGCAGAGAAGTGTGAGCTATGTTCTCCCTTATTCTAACTTCTATAGGAGTAAATATTCCTATTGAACAGCACTCTGCACTGGTTTTCACCATTTTTTTCCTTGTAATGAGAAAACCATAAGCAATTACTTTTTTGTTTATAAAATTAAAGACCAAAACCATTGACAGTGACTTATAGATTCATAGATTCATAGATGCTAGGGTCGGAGGGGACCTCAACAGATCATCGAGTTGGACCCCCCTGCCTAGGCAGGAAAGAGCACTGGGGTCAGATGGCCCCAGCCAGATCCAGCCTTCTCATAAAGACCCCCCAAGGTAGGGGAGAGCACCACCTCCCTTGGAAGCCCATTCCAAATTTTGGCCACCCTTACCGTGAAGAAGTTTTTCCTGATATCTAGCTTAAATCTGCTCTCTGTCAGTTTGTGACCATTGTTCCTTGTTACCCCAAAAGGCACCCTGGTGAACAGAGCATCTCTGATCCCTTGCTGCCCCCCCCTAGTGAATTTGTAGCCAGCCACAAGATCACCTCTCAGCCTTCTCTGGCTGAATAGCTCCAGGTCCCTCAGTCTCTCCTCATAGGGCTTATCCTGTAAGCCCCTAACCATACGAGTGGCACTCCTCTGGACCCCCTCGTTCCCTACCCTCCAGAGTGTGCACTTCACCCCACAATTTAGTATCATGCACAAACTTGGACAGTGTACACTTCACACCCACATCCAAGTCACCGATGAAGATATTGAAGAGAACAGGTCCAAGGACCGAACCCTGCAGGACCCCACTACCCACACCCTTCCAGGTCAATAACGAGTCATCTACTACCACTCTCTAGGTGCAACCACTAAGCCAATTTGCCACCCACTGGACCATGTAAACATCTATGTCACAGCCTCTTAATTTATTTATGAGAATGGGATAAGATACTGTATCAAAGGCCTTGCTAAAATCCAAGAAAATGACATCCACCTCTACTCCTGCATCTAAGCATTTTGTGACCATCATAAAACAAAACCAGATTGGTCAGGCATGATCTGCCTGCTACAAATCCTTACTGGTTTCCCTGCTGCATTATTTTTCCCACCGGACTTCCACAAATATGATCCTTCATAATCTTTTCAAAGACCTTTCAAAGCATGGAGGTGAGACTGAATAACCTATAGTTACTCAGATCCTCCTTCCTCCCCTTCTTGAAAATAGGGACCACATTGGCCCTTTTCCAGTCCTCCGGGACCTGACCCAAGTGCCATGAATGCTCAAACAGCCATGCCAGTGGTTCTGCTATGACACTGGCCAATACTGTCAGTACTCTCAGATGAAGCTCATCCAGGCCTGCTGACTTAAACACATCAGGCATGTCCACACAAGTGTGCATGTGCCTCTTGCCCTGCCTCAAACCCCTTTGAGGTGGGGCAACAGGCATGTGTGGGAATGAAAAAACATTCCCTACGCTGCAAGTTTGCAGTGCGGGGAGAAAATTAGACTCCTGGGGGTCTAAAAAAATTGATGTTTAAAAAAGCCGGGCAGGGAACAGTCCTGGACCATGCCCTGAGGTAACCAGAGGCTGGGTCCTCCATGGAGATACTCTGGATACCAGAGCATCTCTATGGTTGGCCCTTGCCCTGGTGCTGAAACACGTGGCTGGCCAGGCCACATGCTTCAGGACCAGGGCTCTGGTGCCAGTGAGTAAGGGGCCGGGATGGCTTGAGGAGAGGGGAGGGCACCATGGGGGGGACCCCCAATAGCCCCGATCACTCCCCCAGCCCCCCCAACCCCTACTGTGGCCAGCC
>NW_005842553.1:183823-184836 GCF_000455745.1 Alligator sinensis
CAAGCCCCCCCCTCCCCCCGATCCCTGTCCCCTCACCTCATAGTTTTAAAAAACAAAACAAAAAAACCCTGGCACTTACCTGCTGTCTGCCTGCCTCTGGCTGACTGGGGCCCCACCTGCACAGTGCGGGGCAGGGTGACTCCCCAAGCGGCCCCAGCTGGGCCCTGCTGCCCCCGCATTGTCCTGTGCTGCCCTGAGGGGCTCTGCCACCCCTGCTTCTAAGGTAAGCAGAGGCTTTTTTTCCATTTTTTGAGGGTTTTTTCTGGGTTTTTTTTTAAGTGATAGTGCCTGGAGTTGTGTGGGTAGCCCTGGGGGTCTGGGGGTTCAAGTTGGGGGATGAGTCTGGGTGGGGCAGCCATTGTGGATCTGGGGGAGCGGAGGCTCCGGCTGGGCGAGGCAGCCGTTGGAGGGGCTGCAGCAGCTGGTGGGGAATGGGGCTAGGTGGGACAGCAATTGGGCAGCTGGGGTGGGGCATGTGGGCCTCACAGGGGAATGGCAGCTCCTGTGGGGGCCATTTGGTCCCCATTGGGGGGCTGTACCCCTTGTGTGGAGGCCAAATCCCCTGTTGGGGGGCCAAACCCCTTCTGTGGGGGCCAAATCTCCTGTTGAGGGACCGATCCCCATGTTGGGGAGGCTGAACCCCTTGTGTGGGAGCCATCACTCTTGTGGGAGGGCAGTAAAATATGTATTCATGAATTCATGAAACATGTATTTAGAGTTCACTTTATTATTATGATAAGAGACTTGCTTTAACACTGTAGATATATCAATAAAACATTGTCCAACTGATCACTGTCTCTGCTTCACTCTCTCTTTATAGTGCTCTTTTGTTTTACTGGTGGAGGAACATGGATTTGGGGGTATTTTAGAGAGTGATTTGGGAATTTTTTATATCAGGGATTTTTCAGTTTTCCAATAGGGAACACCAGAATTCCTGCTAGGGAGGCCACTGGCAGGACCCTGCCTGCTCAGAGCAATCACCTTGGACCCATCTGGCTGTGGCTGACCTCCTG
>NW_005842553.1:184895-216351 GCF_000455745.1 Alligator sinensis
TTAGTAGTGCCGCACAAAGCCCACCCCTGCAACTGCAGTCCACTGGCAGCTGCCCCGGAGGGGCAGATGCCTCTACGGGCTGTGCCGTCCCCATCCGAGTCTGGCAGGTACACAGCAGGTCACAGCCAGGCAGCAGCCCCCACTGCCAGACTGCTGCAGTGGGTAGAGGGTGCAGGGAACAATCAGGGCTGCTTTAGCAGTCCAGCTGGCACAAGGGGTAGTATCCCCAGATACCAATTGGCTAGGCCCCAGAAGCTCCTAAAAGCTAGTAGCCCTGAGCTACTTGCCAGGGCGGCTTTTTTTTACTACTGGGGCCAGGACAGGGCAGCTTTTTATACTGCTGGGGACAGCACAGGTGCTGGCCCCAGGCTCTGGCTCCCCCTTGCTGCAGATCCAGGAGGAACCAGGCAGGGTTATTTTGCCCCAAGTGGCACAATTTGCTCCACAACAAAGTGCATGTCTGAGCACATGCATTGAAGCTAAAAGTGCTGGCTCAAATTTGCACTGTTTCTATTTGAGCTGCTGCAAGTGCCCATGCTTGCATGTGTGGATGCGCCCATCCAGTCCATCCAAGTGACTCTGCACCAAGTCAGCGTCAATAGTTGGTGGGCTGGTGTCCCTCTGATGACCATCTAAGAACGCATTAGGAGACTTATCTTGACCCCTGTTCAGGAACACTGAGGCAAAAAACTCATTGAATAGCTCAGCCTTGTCCCCCCTGTCTGCTCCTTCTTGTTCAGTAGAGTCCTATGCTGCCCTGCACCTTCCTTTTACTCCCTACATACCTAAAAAAGACTTTTTGTTGTCTTTAATTTGTGTTGCCAGCCTCAGCTCTGTATTTGCTTTGGCCTTTCTAACTGCCTCCCTGGAAGTGCAGGTCAAGTAGGTATGCTCTTCTTTGGTAGCTTCCCCCTGCTTCCACCACTTATATGCTTTCTTTTTTACCCTTAGGCTTCCCTGGATTTCCCTGTTTAGCCAAAGAAGTTTTTTGGCTCTTTCCCCACTTCCCCTTGTCCTGGGATAGTCTCCCTTTGCGCCCAAAGGATCACTTCCTTTAGGAATAACCACCTTTCCTGGACTCCCATCTCACTAATACTCTTATCCTGCAGTGCATCATTGACTAGACTCCTAAGCACACTTTGTTTATGTTTTTGATGTCCACATTTAAACACTGGGATGTAATGGTGTGAGTGTACCATCCTTCTGGAACAACTCAAGTCCCATTAATGTATCTGGTTGAGCACCAACGATAATTATTAAAAGGTTAGCAACTTGTAGCTGTATAGTGAGGTAAGCTATCAGATAAATTCTGTACCAATTAATTCTCAACAGGGAATAATACTTCTGGTTGTGATGCACTGGACAACTTTCCAGAAAAGAACGTCCAATTAAGATCCCATAGAAGACTGAGGCTGGGGGTATCTGATGTACTCAATTGCAAATAAGTAACTTGTTATGCTATTAGTCCCTACCTCTGCTAGTGGGATGTTCATCAAACACTGGAACAGGTTGTCTCCTGAATCTTATATCTAGTCAGGCTTGAGCCATCCCAATTAATCCCTTTGATATCCTCACAGCTTTCTCAGAGAACCGGCATTCATCCCCTTTATACTTTATACACATCCCCTTGACTCTTAATTCATAACATTAAATGTAACCTAAAATGTATTCTTAGAAGGCCTGATAGTCCAAGATTTTCCAGTAAGGACTATCTTGCTAAGTGCTGACTGTTTTCATTTTCAGTTTCAGTGGGAAAAGAAAATACTCTGAACCTTTCAGAATTAGGCTTGAGGACTGAACAAAGCCTAGACAATTTCACCTAAAACCACCCCTCCCTGCAGCCGACTGCTAAATAAAATGAGACTAAGAGAATCTAAGACAATCAAGCCTAGCTACTGTCTCAAAGGCAAAGGATGATAATATAAGCTGTTATGATGCAACTGTTACATATACATGACTGTGTAAGAGTACAGGCATTGGCAATGTGTAGGGAGTGCACACGAGTGTATGCGCACCCCTTGAGCGTGGCAGTGTACCCCTGCAGGCTGTCCATGATTGCCACTGGCCGCTGCTGCCGCCACTGCTGATGGCATTTGCAGGTGGTCGCTGACCACTGGTTGGCGCTTGCCACACCCCCGCTGCCGACAACGCTGTGGACACTTGCAGGAGCTTCCTGCTTGCTGCCACCATGCCCTCACTGCTGACAGCACTGCCGCTGCCTGCAGGAGCTCGCCGTCCTCCCCCAGCGTCTGGGGGCACATGGCGAGTCTTAGTTGTATTGAGTTGTTCCCTGATGCTTTGATCCTTTCTTCAGGCCATATTTTCTATGGGTAGCAAAACACCCTCTAATTCTAACTGCTTCACTGAGAGTCAAAGTTAGGGTGATATAGGTAACTTGTCTCTCTAACAATATAATGCAAATGTAACAGAGCAACTGCTATGTGTGCCTGAGCAGCATGCTCCCCTTCCCTTTTAAACATATAAAATGTTGAGTTGTCCACAACCTAACACTCAGTGTTTGGCAAGGGAATGCCAAGCTGCTGGCAGTTTGCAAAGCCACCCCACTTTTGTCTCTTTCTAATAGTTATGCATTCTGGTACCTGGTTACTGAATTCCAGCCCCATATAAGTAAGCACAGAGTTCATTTTAGTTCAATTCTCACCGGACATTACACCCAAATAGTAACACTCTATTTAATGCCTTCCCTATTCTGCATGCTCTTTACTTACCAGTGGGGACAGCTGGATCCATTGTAGGCTTTTCCCAGGTGTTGATCTGTTCCCAGGTAAATCCATTGGTTCCCAATGCCACGCTATAACCACAGTTACTGTAGTGTTCATCAAATGAACAACCGCCTGAGGAAGAGAGAGATGAATGAATACTTCTATTAATTACTTCTGTCTTGTTATGTTATTTAATTTACATCAGTGCTTTTTATCTAAACTCTGCAAGGAAATACAAAATGAATTTCTGGCACATTAGGTTTCTGTTTTTGCCTCAGGGTATTCAAAAAAGACTTCTGGATCTCAAATCCTATTTTTGGTAAGTCTTATTTCTCTCGCTTGGATTGTACTGCTGTTTATTAGGCCAGCTGCCTTAGATTCAACCTCACATCTTCAGGATTTAAGCAGCAGTCTTACATTCCAGGCATGTATACGATTATGCAGGGCTGAATCACGCTGACTGCTTCTCGGAACTTGAAACCAGATGTTCCAAAAGGAGGGGGAAGAGGAAATCCATATGGCAGACTTACAACCATTTTTCAAATTGTGAAGCTCTCCCTTCATTTACACATTTAAAAATTCAGTAGGGCAAGGTTGGTGTCTAATCTCAGGACCATATCTCACACTTTCTGTAAATATGCCATTTAACCTTCTGGTGCCATAGATAAGGACATAATGAGCTATTCCTTTGGCTCAAAGCCAAAAATGAGTATAATGTGAGTTCATTAAAGTAAACATTCACAATGGTAAGATACAATAGCTTTCTGTAGTACACAGTAAATGAAATTATAAAAAAATTGCTTTTTTGCATTATAACATTACCATAGCATTGATAGTATCCAACTTCAATCAGGACTCCCATTGTACTAGGTAATGCATGAACATATTAACAAACCCTTCATTGAATGTCATATTCCAAGTTAGCAAAAAAAGGTCAAGAACCTATTACAAATTTCTACAAGAGCCTTCTAGATATAGAGTAACTAACCTGCCTTTAGCCACATGGGAAGTCTGTGGTTGCAGAGTTCAAGCTATAGCAGACTGGGGAGATCAGAGCCCCAGTCACAAGTTTTTGATATTTCAGTAACTATTACAGAAAAAAAATACTGTAAAATGTCAGAGGCTTGCACAGCTACGTCATTAATAGAATGTCTCACCTGCAGTACTAAATTGCATTCTTGAAAATGCAACACAGAAACTGGAGACCAAATTGAAAGGGTTCTGTGATGGAACTGGAAGTGAGGAACTTCTTACTGTAGGTGCAGATGGCACATTTGAGTTTGGAAGTAAAGGGGCAAAGAGAAATTGGGTAACAGTTTGATAGTAAATATCACATCTTCCAGTACAAACTTTTGGCTGGAGAATCATTCAAGCTGCAGTTCACATTATTTTTGGAATTGGCTAATTGTCCTCAGTAAACTAGGAGTTGACTGAACACTTGAATAAAGAACATTTCATGAATAATGGAATTAACTTGCCATGGTTAAAACAAATAAATAACTTCTGGGGTATTTGGCCAGCTCTGGTCAGGAGTATCACAAAACAAAATACATGGAATAATTTTATGAAAAAAAGATTGTACCTGGTATACAGAGCAGAAATCAAAATCACTTGCTCTTTAATTAGTATGCAGTCTTTTTTGACATTGGGTACTTACCCCCTTAGATATCCATAATTAAAGTAGACAATTCATACCTTCAAGAAGTACTCTACCATATTATGGCTACTAAAAGTGGTCCCCCAAAGTCTGCAGCACTAGGATACCTTCTGAGTTCAGAGGATACCTAAAGCCCTGCTTAAAACCAATCTTATTTTACTCCACAAGTCACAACACTGACTGTACTCTACTGTTCCACTGTGCGAGTCTTAGTTGTACTGAGTTGTTCCCTGATGCTTTGACCCTTTCTTCAGGCCATATTTTCTATGAGTCAGAATCACTGATACATAGATGACCTGGGGTGTCTTTGCAGGCTGGATGTACCCCACATGGTGCAGAAATATAGCAATACTGTGCTAAGGTAAGAGAATCCCCCCCAAAAAGTAGAACTATAGAATTTCATGGCTTCAATTGAGTGAAACATTAACAAACTATAAATTAATTTTCAAATGTTAATAAAAGCCTGTGTTTCAATAACAGGAGTTATCGGTTACCAACATAAGGAACATTACAAGCAGAACCAGACCAATGCACACATTATAATCCCATGACCTGGCTGACTCCATTTCAGTACAGTTAATTATAAAGAGTAAATAGGGGCTATATTAATGGGACTTGTTATATGTACAATATTCTGTTACCTTTTAGCATTAAACTATTGTGCTGGTAAACCTCCTATAAATGTCCAAATGAACAGATCACCAAATGGAATGTAACCATTCCCTTTACTTCCAATTTTATGCATTTACTTAGGTCATTCATTCATTTAGTTCAAAACGTTCACATTTAAATCCTTAAATATGAGCATCTAAATGCATTTGTCCAAAGTTAAGGATCCTCCCAAGCCAACTGTTGTAGCTAATGGCATGCAAGGGGGATGTAGCTAGCTAACACCACATCTAGCCACTTTTAACTCCCCAGCCCAAATGACCAAGTACCAATTTACAGCTGAGTCAAATAGGAACAGTCTTTGGTTCAAATGCAGAGTGAAACTTGAACTCATGTTTCTAAAGCTTCAGCGGTTAATTACTCTTTCACTATGCTCCTTAAATAAGTATTTTGGCACATATAGAAGTAGACTGATTATTAGTTAAAGATTCTCAGCACTGAACAATGGATCAGAACAGATTCTCAGTAAGTTAGTATATGACAGGGAGCATCAAACAAAATTACTCACATATGCTCAGTCTCTGAGTCATTAGTGTCAATACAGTGTATCAATTACTTTAGCAGTGCCTCTTTAACAGCAGTGATCCTTCAAAATATTCCAGTTTCATTGACTACATGTTCAAAGTGCTACAACTGACAATAGCAGAGGTATGCTAGACTATTATATTTCCACAGTATGACCTAGACACTTCAATCAAACCAGGCCCAAGTGGGCTAGGCACTGTTCTGCATGAAGAAAATGACTGTTTCTGCCATGAAGATAAGCAGGAAAATAAGACAAAAGAGAATCAGAATAAGAAAAGATAACAACATAGGAACATAGAAACATAGGAGCCCTGGAGCATCAGCTCCAGTCCCCTGCAATTGCAGGCAACAATTTGTCCAAAAATGTCTACCAGAATGCCTATTGTGGGGGATGGAGGGCTGGGAGTGAGGGGAAGAGGAGGAAAAATAAACTCTACAACATAACCACATGTAAAGAGTAGGAAAGACAAGAGTCATCCTAGGCCCATTCCTGCAATAGTAAAATATATTCAGATGATCCAAGGAAGAGTTCTATACCCAATATTTGAGAAGAAGGGAGAACAAACCTAGCAATCCCCATCAATCTGACCCAAGGGACACTTTTTTCCTGATCCCAAATCTGTGATTGGTTTCATCCCAAATGCATGAGCTATGCCCATCTGTGCCTTAGAGTTTTCTAAGTACAGGTAAGAGCACGAGCCTACCTCAGGCACTGGATCACCTCTAACTGTGGCCAGTGGTCAGTGATTCCAAAAGAGGCAGGAGGGGAAAAATAAGGTCAAATAATGTATTTGAAGGAGGGAAACGGGATGGGAATTTTTCATGGCTCCTAGGAATCAGCAGAACCCCTGAAACCAAACTAGATCAAATGTGTGTGGTCCTTGCTCAACCAGAAGCAATAATCACAGTTTGTCTGATCAACTGGCAGTTTATCACAGGCATTATAAAAGGGATAAAAGGTCTGAGGAGAAGCTCAAAGGAGGATGAGGTGATGATTTCACAGAAGTTAACTTAGAGCTGTTCCACTCATGAAAAAGGCAACATAGAGGGAAGTTTGAAAGTGATTGTCTGAGAATCAATCCTTGCACTAGTCAAGGCAGGAGTCAATCTTGTAGTAATATATTGAATAGATAAGAAGGGGGAAACTCTGGATGGCCTTGCAATTTAGGGCAAGAACATTTGTATTTGAAGAGGCAGATGTTGGTAGAGGGACTTGAAATTGCAGGTTGGGATAAAGCAATAGGTGTGTAGCAGTAGTAGTACCTGGAACAGACTTCACAAAGGTGGATTTGCAGGAAATTAAGGTAGAGAAGAGATTACAGAAGTCACGGTGCAAGATTATGGTGGGGGGGGGGGAGGGAATGGCACTGTGGATATCCGTAAAAGTTTGAATCTTGGAGATGTTCTGTAAGAAGTGGAAGATATAGACAGAATTCAGATGTGAGGTTCAAAAGTTGCCAAATCCAAAGACCATAGAATCATAGAGACGTAGTTCTGGAAGAGACCTCCAGAAGGTTGAAAGGTGATCTTGTGGCTGTCTACAAATTAATGGGGTGGGGAGGGGCAGCAAGTTATAGAAGATGATCTGTTTGCCAGGGCACCCCTTGGAGTAACTAGGAACAATGGCCACAAACTGTAAGAGATAAGATTTAAGTTAGACATCAGGAAGAACTTCTTTACCATAAGGGTTGCCAGAATCTGGAATGGGCTTCCAAGGGAGGTGGTGCTCTCCCCTACCTTGAGGGTCTTAATGAGGAGGCTGGATATGCACCTGGCTGGGGTCTTCTGACTCCAGTGCTGTTTCCTGTCCAGGGCAGGGGGTCAGACTCAGTGATCTACTAAGGTCCCTTCCAACAGAAACATCTATGAGTTTATGATTCTAGGTAGACCCTGGGGTTGCTTAGCCCCAGCAGGATGTATCTGGATATTTCTTATATCCTGAAGCATAGAAAGTAGCCTCCCTTGGTGAGCCAAGCAAAGCGAGTAAAAAGGCTTTCCCAATCCCTCTCAAACATTTACAACTAGGCTTTCTATAACAGATAGCTTTATAGGGTAGAAATGGTAGGCATGAGGAGGGGCATAAGTCAGAGAAATATAAAAAAAAATAACCCTGAGCAAACAGAAGCAGCTTGATAGCCTTTTGATATGCTTCTAGAACACTTGATCCTAGGTTACCGGCTAAACTTCAGGTAGGTTACTCACATGTTCATCCACAGTCTAAAAGAGTGTCAGAGGCCGTTTACTTGTCTCCATGTTTCCCAAAGATGTCTTTCCTCCCCACAAGATGGAGGGACCCTTAAATAACCTTTCTGACCTCATCACCTGGACCCAACCATAAACCAGTACCCTCATACCATGGCTGATGTCGGTTGGTCAGTTAAAAAATGTCAGCACCCTCAGGTGAAAGTTTAGGGTTGCACAGGACTGAGGATGAGCAAGTTCCCCCCTTCCTCAGGAATTTCTCCACAATCATGTAGGCTTAGTGGTAAATGAAATGGAGAGGGGCTGTCTGCTGGCAGAAGTGAGGCAGACTGGGGGGTGAGTTCTCCACACATCCCAGTCAAATTCCCCAGTATCAGTTGCAGTCAACACCCAATGCCTTTGTTAAAGGTGTAATAATCCTGACAATACATAGCAGGAGGAAGGTGGAGTAAAGACTCTGGATTTGAATAATGAAGGTTAGTACTATCCACTAGGAGAGAACAGGGAGGGTAGGAGGCTTTGGCTACTTTATTTTTAAATTATACTTGGTGGCTGAGATTTTAGAAAGATAAGTTATCATTTTGGGTTTGGATGGCGATAGGTAAATTGCAGATGAGGAAGGAAGAACAGTGAGTTATCAGAGTAAAGATGAAAGGTACAATGTTTTTGTGGCTAAGTCTACCCAGAAATGGGTTCTGGAAGAGATAAGATGCAGGGAAAAGGAGGAAGCCTCATGAAACCTCAACTGAAATAGAGGAAGGACAGAAGAATCCACTGATGGAGACAGTGAAGGAGCGAGGCAGACCAGGTTCTTTGTGTGAATATGGTATCTTTTATTAGACCAACTTAAATAGTTGGAAAAAAAAAGTATAGCAAGCTTTCGAGTTTAAAAACCCTTTGCCAGGGTGAGGAAGTCTCTGCATTTGGTGTGTGCTCTTCCTGGATGAAATGAATAGAATGGAATGCACTATTCATTCCAGCCAGGAAGAGCACACACCAACAGCAGAGACTTCCTCAGCCTGATGAAGGGTTTTTAAACCTGAAAGCTTGCTATAATTTTTTTTTCCAGCGATTTAAGTTGGTCTACTAAAAGATATTATATTCACCCAAAGAACCTCTTCTGTCTGTGTCCTGAGACCAACACAGCTACAACCTACACCCCTGTAAGAGTGAAGGAGCAGTTCAAAAGGATAGACTCTGGAAGGGCAGAATGCTTGGACCAGTCTCCATAAAAGACTGCAGGATTTTTCATAGCAATATTGGTCCTAGGTGAGATGTGTAAGTTAAATAAATTAGATGATGGTTAAAACCACCTAAATATTAGCCCAACTCCTCTGAAAGGGAAAATTATGTGGCATTTCAGTGGAATTCCATTAAATTGCAGGTCCCGACCTGTGACTAGGAAAGTGGCATTAAGAATTCCACATTTATTGCAGCTCAATAATTCAAGATTATAAGAGCTCTCTTTACCCATAAAAAGATTTTTGGTTTTGGGGTTTTTTATAACTGCTAGTCCTGCAAACCCAGCTTCAAAATCTACCTGAACTTTATTTCTCACACAATTCCTGTAAATAAAAAATCTTCAAGCTGAATAATGTACAGCACTGCAACTTAATGCATTCACATCATGTCTTTGGTGACAGCTCTGCAGCTGTACTGCCTTTGACAAAAACTGTCCAACTTATTTTTCATAGCATTGCTGACTCCAGACTGCCAACACAATGAACTTACTTTTGTTAAAACAGATAGTAGATATGAGTTTGAATATATAGTGGAAGCAGCTCTGAGTGAGGATTTGTGCACAGTCACTTCTCTGAAAGAGACCGGTTGTAAGTAGCATAAAAGAATACAGTGTGAGATGACTTTTTAAAAGTTTAGTAATATGAGCATGGTTTCACATGCACAGGTGCAGTACTAAGATGAGTAGTTCAGATAGTTGACACAGGCCATGTCTACACAAGACACTGACTGTGCAGTTGCTACTGTGCAATCATTTAGTACTTGCATATACTAAATGACTGTGCAGTAACTCGAGTTACCATGCAGTGGTGTCCTCAAATGGCTTTTTGGTGCTGCTGACTGTTCAGTAGTTCATTACCACTGCGGAGTAGTATAGCATCATGCTTCATGCCATGCAATGCTACTTTGCAGTAGTAATGAACTACTGAGCAGTAGTAATAAACTGCTACATAGTCAGGGTCTCGAATAGATGTGGCCACAAAGTACACTACCCCAATGTCTGCAGGATATCTCGACTGGAAAAAACAGATCAACGCCTGCTGGTGAATTTCAGAATTGCACCATGGAAGTGGTAACATATTGAAGATGTCCAGTAATAACCTCTTCAAAATCAGTATTCTTCCATGGTCTTAGGACTGCAGACCAAATTTAGCATGTTGCTTCTGCAGAGAAAAAAAAAAGATGAAAACTTGCTGAAAATAAAATGCTGCCTCCCCAGAGGGACCCAGCCATGCTCACGGCACTGAGGCCTGGCTGTGCAGCCTGCTGGGGGGGAGGGGAGGCTTCCTGCATGAAGGGCAGCCCAAGTTGGCTGCTGCCTCTACCCCTTGCCACTGATTGACTGAGAGGGGTACCTGACACAGCAATCTGTGGTGAGGGGCATGGCCACATGACAGACAGCCCTTGCAACTGTGGCAGGCTTGCCGGTAGCAGCCTGACACGCCAGCTGGAAAGAACTTTGAGCCATTGGTGGGGCATTCCCTCCAATCAGGTGGTGGTTGGGAAGAGGCTTCCCCACCCCTATGCAGGGTGAGGCAAAAAGCCTTGATCTGGGTGAAAACTATACACTCCCTCACCCTGATTGGCCCCTTTGCAATCTGGGGGTGGAGCCTCTGGAGGGTATAAAAGAACCACATGCCCGGCACCTGGGGAGTTAAGAATTGTGTCAAGGGATGGAGAAGAGAGCGGGAAAGGGAAGAGCTGGCAAGAGCTGGCCAGCAGGGGCAAAGCCATTGCCCTGGAAAGCCTGAAGGCTCCTTCCCTTCACAAGATGGGGAGCAGCAAGCAGCCACATTCCCAGCTTCACCACTGAGGAGAGCAGCATCGGTGCATGAGCAGTGCATGGAGTGGGACCCTAGGAGCTGTATGAGGCAGCTTGGGTCTCCAACCCCTGGCACAAAGCCAGGCACTCAGAGCAAAAGTGTCACACAGAGGACCCCGGTTGGAACTGAGACCCCAGACTGTGCAAGGTGGCTCAGGGCCCCAACCCCAAACAGGCCAGAGGCCCAGAAGGATCCAGAGAAAGCCTCAGCAAGAAAGGTGGCAACGTGCCTGGAAAGATGAGAACCCTCCACCCAGCTCCCCAGAATCATGAGTTCCTGGGAAAGGGAATTCCCACAGGGGAGGGGAAAGTTATCCTGCATTGGTGTGACTGACTGCTGGAAGGAAAGCCCAGAAAGAGAGGGCATCCTAGGATTGGAGATTTTGTTTTGGGGCATGCATTTTATTGGGCTGAGGGAAGCCAGAACGGTGCTGGGAAACTCTTTTACCCTAACCTTCTCTCACTGGAGTGCATCCACGACTCCCAGACAGTCTGGGCCTGGGTGTTCCTTAAATAGTTAATTTATAATTAAGGTTCTTACACCTTATATTTTGGAGATAGTGTCTTATATTTCTTGAAAATGTATTTTATTATACATGTTTGAACTTTAATCGAGTTTAAAGTTGTATGACCTTCATTGAAATCTTTGTTGAGTGGTATAAGATGGAATGGACATTATCCATAGTTTATGTTATTATGCATATGTCTTGTATATTTTATATTTGTAAATTTGTAGTTTAATGGAGTTTAGAGTATATGATTTTCATTGAGGCCCTGCTGGGACCCTCTTCTATTATTTATCCGGTATTTAGCAGTAAGATATTTGTATCTTTAGGGATGATAGACATATATAGATATGGTGGAGATTCAGCCTGATTTTCTGGTTGAATCTCCAAATCTGAATCAAATCAGGACCCCTTCAAATTGAGTCGGAGAGATTCGGATAGATTCGGTGACTGGGACATAGACACAGCTTTAAATATTCTTTCTACATACCTCTAGGTAGCAGGTGGCCCATGAATGTTGTGATGCTGGGGTGCATGGAGTGTCCCACAGAAGTATGGGGGGCTCCCCAGTGCCCTCGGCAGCAGACCCAGAAGTGGACCAGAAGCACTTCCAGTCTACTTCCGGGTCTGCTGGAGAGTTTGCTGGGGTGGGGGGGGGTCTCCCACACTTCCCCCAGCTCAACGGCTAGTCCTTCTGGGTCTTGGGGGGACACCCGGGGTCCACCTGTGGCCAATCGCTGAGCCGGAAGGATGCGGGAGGGCCCTCTGCGTGCTCCCCGTGGGACCCAGAAGTGGACCGGAAGTACTTCCAGTACGCTTCTGGGTTCGCCACTGAGATAGAGGGAGAGAGAGAGAGAATAAGGTTTAAAGTTTAATATTTTATGTCAATATATGCATTTGTGTTTGTTTATGTTTATTTTAATGTAAATAAATTTGTACATAGTTAAGTTCATATAAAGTCCTGGCTTGGCTCTTTATAAGGAAAGGAGGGAAGCTGCATGCAGCCAGCAGTTGTCCTCACACAGCATACCTGCCCTGCTGATATTTCTCTTCAACTGGAGAAGGGAGTACATACTTGAGTACACCCTGGCTACACAACCAATCAGCATCAATGTGTAGGGCTTTATGATGAGCAGCCCTGAGTCAATCAGCGGTGAGGGGGAGGGCCATTGGGGCCCCTTGGACAATCAGTGGCATGGTGTGGGGGGCTGCTGCTATCAGACTGAGAATACTGCAGCTGGTCCCATGATCTCCCTGAAAAACTGGCCAGCTGACTCCTTGAGTTAGGTGGACCCTTATCTATAAACTGTCACCCCTTGCTGAGGTATATAAATAGGGGCATGAATTCATAAACAAGATATCATAGAGTAAACAAGGACAGGTATTTACAGAGCATCAGCTACCTGTTATAACTGACCACATGCATGCATTTACTCCACAGTAAATGAAAGCCAACCCACAGAAACTTTCATTATCACAGGGTAAGTATGTGCACACAGGCAGTTACCGCAGGGTAGCTGACAGGCTCTAATTCCCTTCCTGTGTTTAACTCTCCATTGCTGGTTTATTTGTCCATGTCCTGGCATGATGGCATAACATAGCAGCTCATTAACACACAGTGAAAGTAAAGCACACAAGCTGAGAGCAAGAGTGAAGATACTAAACCTACCACATTTAGAAACAAATTTAGAAAGTCAGAATGCCCCCTCGTAGAATTTAGCTACAACATTGGGATTAAACTCCATGAAGTAATTTCATAAAAGGAAACTGTCCCCATGTGATCAAACATCTCACATCGCAAATGTTAACTAAAGTAGGGTTTTCAGGAAGAGAGAAGGGATTATTTGGCTGGACCTGTCCTTTCTACTAACCAGCTAAAGCAGTGGTGCCCAACCTTCAGACCCCATGAGCTGGATAAACAATGTCCCGATCCTGATGCACGCCAGCCTGATCCCGCACACACAGATCCAGCTGTGGAACTATGCCAGGTGCCAGGGCAAGGCCATATTATCTGGCTCAAAGAGCTCTCAAAGGGTCTGTAAATTTGGCAGAGTAACCCCGGAATAACACTGGAGGTTGAAGCAGCAAAACAAAGCCCAGGAAAAGGAAAACGAGGTGATTCCAGCTGCACCAGATGCAAGATGCACAATGACCTCTCATTAACAAAAAAATAAACTCACACAAACAACAAAACAATCTTCCCTAACTCAAAAGGGGTCATATTCAAGCAAATAATGGCTCACATAGGAAAAATACAATAACCCCTCTTTTACACTGCAGGCTTGTAACAATGCCACTGCTCATCTGAGTGATGCTAATTAATTTTGAGCAGACCTATCATCAGTTACTGAGTCTTGCCCCCGGATTAAATGTAAACCAGCCTTGCATAAATTGAATGCCTTCTTTGAATATATAATTGAATTTGCAGAAGTGTGTGCCAGGGGGGTGTTTAAATAAGTGCACAAATATGATAAAAAGGACTTCACGCCATTATATCTAATTCAGTAAGCAAAAATAATGGCAGGGCACGTTCCAATTAGCGTTTGATTTATTTATTTTAACAAATCCAATTAGTGGAATGTTTTATAAAGTCATCCAATGTCAAACACTCGTGGACTCACCAGATAGGAACAATACTTCTAAAAAGGATAAAAAAATACACTAATCTGGGAAAGCTCATTGAATATACAGTATTTCTTTTTATGTACACAGGAACAATACAGCATCGGGTATGATTTGATCAAACATTCATAACATTCCCAGAAGAGTTAAAAAAGCAAGAATGTCAGCAATCTCATTCTTTCTAGTTCAGGCCTTTCGTCTTGGGGATAAACACTGTCATTTAATTGATTTTTTTTCCCCTTTAAAACAAGTAAGTGAAAATATATGAACAGAGCAACTCTAAAAAGACAATACATTCCTGGAACACTAGTTGTGAAGCTTCCTGTAATAGGCATTGTGTTTTGACCATTATTTAGGACCTCCACAGTCTCGCAAGAGGCAATGGACAAGGACAGAGGAAGAGGTGAGTCCTGTAGCAGATCTACTGTGAGACTTTAACAGTAAGGATAAAATTGCTCTCTGACTGTTAATTCTCTTCTTTCTTTGAAGACACTTATGTTTACAGACCCATAAGACATTCATTTGCTCCATTAGAATAGTAACTTCTACTGAAGGGGATTTTTGTTATCTGTAATATATACAAATCTATTCTATGACTCATTTTGAAGGCCTTGGACAACTTATATTTTATACAGCATCTTTCACATACTTACCATAGATAGCAGTAGGAGAAAAGGTTTCAGGAAGGTGAACAAAGATAAACAGGCACTGTTTGATGAGTGTAACCTACATAATTAATGGGATAAGTTCCTTGAGAGAAGTCAGGAGTCTCCTTCCAAGGAAAAATGCTTAGGGGGTGGGTGGGTGGGTGGGTGGGTGTTAGAATCATAGAATCATAGAAAATTAAAGTTGGAAAGGACCTCAGGAGGTCACATCTAGTCCAACCTCCTGCTCAAAGCAGGACCATCCTCAACTAGGTCATCCCAGCTAAAGCTTTGCCTAACTGGGTTTTGAAAACCTCCAAGGATAGAGCTTTTACCACTTCTCTGGGTAACCTGCTCCAGTGTTTTACTACCCTCCTAGTAAGAAAATTCTTCCTAATATCTATCCTAAATTTCTCTTACCGCAACCTGAGACCACTGCTCCTTCTTCTGTCATCTGCCACCACTGAAAACAATCTAGATCCATCCTCTTTTGAACCCCCCTTTAGGTAGTTGAAGGCTGCTATTAAGTCCTCTCTCCATGTTGTGAGAGAGGAAGAGAGAAAGAGTTCTAGGGTACACTTGATAAAGATGGACTTGAACCAGAAACCCGAATTTGAACATACCAAAATACTTTATTTGAATTCAAAAGGCAGATCTGAATCTTGTAGCATTCTGCCTATTTCTGCTTCCAATGAACCCTGTCCACTCAAAGAGAAAGGTACAGTTAGGATATTCATAGGATGGCTGCTGCATTCAGAATGAAATGTTTTCTTCCCTCTCATATCTGGGCACAGTTGTGTGCTAATAGTTAAGGGGCAGATCTAAAACTCACTAATGGCTGGGTTTGGATCCTAAATATTACAAAGGAGAGACAGAGATTCATCTTATTCCAAAGCGTCGTATAATGGCCACTTTAGGAATAAAACATTAGTCTTCATAGTTCAGTGATCTCAGTAAGCATGAGGAAATCTTATATGCCCACAAGCAGTACCAAGATGTTAAAATAGGATTTCCAGCTCTCTTGTGGAATTGCCGTTGCTTACCCACCAGGACAGAGTAATTTTTTTTTTTGACAGACAAGTGAGGTATTGTTAATTAGTGAATCTATGGAATGGCTGAGCAAACATGTACTAGTATGATTTCTTCAAATAATCATAGTTTATTAAAGAATGAAGTGAATAAAGTATAACATGAATGAAGTATGTATTAATAGGAGAACTGAGTTCAAAGTCAAGTCAGGTGTAAGTTAAAAGGAACAGGAAATATATCAGGAATTCATTTCAATAAATGTATGAATAGCTTAGTCTAAGGTGAGATGGGAAAAACTTCTGAAAGGTTGAACAGAAACATTTTGTATTAAGTGACAAGCTTTCACTTGTCTCTTTTTCTTGCAGGCAGGAAAAGAGGAAAATTGATGTGAATGAGTAAATGTGAATTTTCCTGACAAAACCTTTTTTGTGTGTGTGTGTAGCTCTTCCAAACTGTGTACACAAATTCTAAAAGTTCATTTCAATGTTTTGTTTGCATACACATTACAATTTAATCAAAACAACATTTATGACAATTTTTTTTGGTTGAAAAAGTTTGAAAAAACGATGATGACAAAAGATAGCTGAAATAATTTAGCCTCTTAGAGCAGTGCAATTTGAATGCATTTTCCCCTTATTTTTCTTCCCAAATCCCTCTGTCGGTGAGGGATCCTCAAATTCAAATGTGGGTGAATCTACACATGCATTTGCTGTGGAGTTGACTAATTAGCTACCCACTAAAGCATCACAGTGTACACATGAGTTGGTATTAGGACTCAATAAATTAATTAACTCCACCATAAGATAGTATTGTTAGAGATAGTACTGTCGGGGACAGTCTCTATCTTATGGCAGAGTCATTTACTGCACTGCAACATGTGTGGATGGTGACCAGGACAGCAGCACTTTGAGATAGGGCAGAGCAACCCTGGGCTGGCAGCAGGCCCAGCGGGTCAGTCAAACGGCTCCACAGTTTTGACAATGTCACGCCCCAGCCAGCCCTAACGCAGCCACTTGGAGCCCAGGGCTGACACTCCCCCACTCCTCCAAGCCTGCTGTTAGCCTAGGTCTGCTCTGCCCCAGCTCAACGTGGTGCTGTCCCAGGCACACATGTAGATGCTATGCCCACAAGTAGTATACTCCAGATTAGGGGCGTACAAAGCAGGCCCTATTTGATTCAGATTCAGCCCAAATCAGGGACAGTGATTCAATGCATTGATTTGGATCACTGTCCATGATTTGATTCATCTGAATCTGAATCTGAAGATTCGAGGCTGATTCAGGCATAGACACAGCTTTAACATTTTTTTCTACATACCTTGAGGTCACGATCCCTGCAATGCTGGGGTGCATGGAGCATCCCACAGGAGTGCGGGGGGGGTCCTCCACGTGCTCTGCGGCGAGCCCAGATGTACTCTGGGTCTGTCAGGGAGTGCGCTGGGAGGCCCCTGCGCCCCCACCCCCCCAGCTCGGCGATTGGTCACAGGGGAACCCAGACCCAAGAGGCACCAGTCACTGAGCCGGGGGGGGGGGGGGGGGGGGGGATGGGGGGGTCCCCCGCATGCTCCCTAGCAAACCTGGAAGTGCACCGGAAGTGCTTCTGGTCCACTTACAGGTCTGCTGCCAAGCACGCTGGGGAGCCCTCCGTGCTTCTGTGGGATACTCCATCTGCCCTAGCACTGCAGCATTCATGAGCCCCTGCTACCTAGAGGTATATAGAAAAAACATTTAAGCTGTCTCTATGTCCAAATTTCTGAAACTTTCTGAACATCTCTGAATCGATTTGGAGGGTTTCGATTCGGTTTGGAGAGGTTAAAGCAGGGGTGGGCAAAATGTGCCCCATGGGCCGGCCAGATGCAGCCCACCAGGCCATTCTATCTAGCCTGCCCCTAAAACATTTAGAAAATTAATATTTATCTGCCCCTGGCTGCCTGGTATGCAGCCCTCAATGGCTTGCCAAAACTAAGTAAGTGGCCCTCCGCCCAAAGTAACTACCCACCCCTGGGTTAAAGGGTCCTCTGATTCAATTTGGATTCAGAGATTCAGCCAGCAAGTCAGGCCAAATCTCCGCCAAATCGAATCAGGGACCAAAGCTTCACACAGACGTACTCCAGATCAAACTGCTCTGGAATTTATCACATTGCATTAATTGCACATGTAGATACACCCTGTGTGATTTCTTAAAACACCAAAATTTTATATGAGATGTTCTCAAAAGCTATAAAGTGGTGGTGGGCAGGGGGGTTCAAGATAACAGGTTAACTTTAAGGCAATTACAGCTCTGTTTATAAAAAATAAAATTCTGAATAAAAATTCTGTTTTATTATATGTTAAGTCAGAACATTTGATATTTTTGTATGGAACCCCAAAGACCATTGGAAAGCCACTTTTGATGAAGTATAACTATATATATATATATGTCATTCAAATTCTTCAGAAGTTACTCTCAAAGAAGTTCACTGTTTTATTTTTTTCTGATGAACTTCATAGAAGTTCAGGTTCTAAAGCACAAAAAGTATCCAAGTGAAAACAAATCTGGTCTTCTTGTAGTTAAACCATCTGAATGTACTGGCGCGTGCATGTAAATTAGCCAGTAATGGAAGTTAGATTGTGCACACTGAAAAGTGCTATATGCTTTGTCCTGGGGCATCTGATTCAATTTAAAAAGGCTAGGAATTGTAATATAATAAAGGCCTTAGTCCATCTGTTTGTCTGCCTGTAACACTCTTGGAGCACTCTGGTTACTGAAATAACTAATCAGAGTGCTCCAAGAGCACTCCAGACAGGAGGTGGTGGTGATGGAGCAGACGGAGCAGAAAGGCGAGGCCAGTGGCACTGGCTTTGCCCTCTCCCCCGGCACTGCTCCCTGGAGGTGGCGGTGGCATGGGGTGCTGGCTGAGGGGACAGAGGGGAAAGCTTCCCATGCTTCCTGCTCTTGCGAGGTGGTGGCTGAGTGGAGTGGTCTCCCCTCCCCATCATTCCTGATGGCCAATTGGCTAGTAAATAATGATGATAATAATAATAATAATGGAAAATGCATAGAGTGTATGGGAATATAACTCCCAACAATGGGTCCTAGAAGCAAGCTGAACTCAAAGACTAAGTTGGAGCGCTTTTCTGTCTTGACTGGAGAAGTCTGAAGGACAGCATCAGTTCCCATGTTACTACAAGGAGTATGTAGAACATGTAGGAGCTTGGGAAGACTTGTTTCGAAATTCTTTTTTCTGAATATGACTCTACAAATAGAATTGATGAGTCTGTCAAGCCTTCCTTATCTGTATACTATGAGGCCTAAAGCAGTTAGGTGCTTTTTAAATTCTTCTGAAATAGCCCAGTCAAGCTGTCTAGGAGGCATTTGGGCTGCTGATTGTTTACACTAACCGCATAGATGAGCCAGTCTATTTAAATTTGAAAATATCTAGTTCTCTGTGGCATGCTCCCAAATATACACATGTAATAGAAATCACTCCTCTGGTATTGTAGCTATAGGATGTACTCCTACATCCTCCCCTCTTTGACTACTCTAATTCTACTCTGATATATATAGATATGTTATAATACCCTTTCAAGATCCACTACCAATGTATTTTGCTCCTATATATCTCTGGCTAGTTTTATGGTGGCTAAACACAGTTCTCTTCAGACTAATTATATTGCAAATCTAGCTGGATGCTATTTGGAACTGGCAGGTACAGCACTGCTAGAGTCTGTACACATGCAATACAGTTTTCTAAATCCATACCAAAGAATGAAATACCTGTTCCCTCATCCATCTTTTGGGTGATTTAGCATTCACTTTTCACTAGGCATCCAGGGTATTTGGGGTGTTAAAACTGAGTGTCAGGAATTTCTCTGGTACCTCTGAAAGTTTACTTACAGTAAAGCATGATCATGACTGCTTTGGGAGCAATGACTCCTTTGACAGGTTCCATCTGTCATCACTCCCAAGGGGGATTGGTTGCCCTCAATCCGGCTGGGCGGGTGGGGGTGAGGTTGCAGGTCTACCATACAAACTTATAGGCTGCTTGCAGACATTTAAAAAAAAAACCCAAAAACATGGTTTACTGGAAGCAGCAGCACATTACTTCGACCCAGCTCTCCAGCATCTGTATACATTGAGCACTTCAGCAGGGCTTTTTGGTGCTTTTTACCAAAGCTGATTCAATCAGCTATTAGATAAAAACACTAAAAAAGCCCCACTAAAGTGCCTGATCTATACAGAATTTGGTTGAGCTGGATCCAAATAAAGCGCTGCTTCTTCTGGGCATGTGCAGGGCTCAGCACAGGAACATGCTGAATTTAAAGTAAAGCACCATTTTGTTTCATTTTTTAATGACTGCAAGCAGCCAGCAAACCTCTGGCCCCCTGCCAGCCTGGGCTGCTCTGACCTGGCTCAACATGCTGCAGTCCTAGGTGCATGCATAAATGCAGCACCCAGCAGCAATTAACTGAGGTACAATATGTGCCAGTTTATTGCTCTGTGCTAATAGCATGTGTATATGCACCCATAGTGATCTAATATCAATGAATGGAAATTTGGTTTTATCCAATAAGCCAAATGTGTTCTGGGACATCACTCTGCTTGCATTGCACAGTTTATTAATTGCAGATATGCACAAATTTAGGTGGTGATTTTAGCTGTGAACTAAGAGACTTAGGTGCCCTAATGTTTTAGTCTCTCTGAAGTATGTGGTTAGATTAAAGTATTTAATATTCATGTGTCCTAGACAAATTTAAATAAATTCCCTCTTTGGCTAAGTCATATTCTCTGAGATTTCAGGTCCTGTATCAGTTCTTTCTTTGGACTTTTCATCCATTACCCTGGGCTACTGCATTGGAAACCTTTATATAGTCAAGGACAAATTATTATGATCTCTTCATCCTTTTTTTTGTCCCTAAATCCATAGAAGTCATTTTAGTGAGCATGGTTTTTCTTCACTATTGCTGGAACAATTAGTCTCTCCTTGTAACAAAACACTGTTCGGTTTTTACTGAAATGACAGTGGCTTCAGTTTGAAATCTAAATGTCCCCTTGTGGCAGGGCACTGTTGGTGCCTGCCACTTTAAGGGCCAGAAGGCAGCAGCTGGCAGGTGCCTGATGAGGGCAGCCATTTTAGATTCAGGGCTGCCTATGTAAGCAGGGCAGCTCTGCTGCTAGAGGTGAGGCAACAACATTGCCTGGTTGCTGATATCATCTGGAGGTAAGGGAGGAGCTGTAGAGGATGGTAAGGAGGCTCCTGGTCTTGGGTATGACCTAAAACTTCACCCTGCTGGGAGTGGGTGGCCTGGTGGGGCTCTTAGTGATGCAGGAGCCCCCAGGAAATGCCAGGCCAGTTACCACCCTGGTGAAAGGTGGGTTGGGGTGCCTTAACCCCTAGCCCCCATGACTGGGTGGGTGACCCCTTTGTTTGGAGGGCCCAGAGGGTGGACCCTTGGAGAGTGAGAAAAGGGCCATAGACTCAGGCCTGTCTGAACTCCCCTTGACTGGCCCATGCTGGGACCAGGACTGGAAGGGTTGAAGGGCTGGGGGCCCACTGTGAGGAATGCCCAAGAGCTGAGGGCCTGGGGTCCTGACTGGCCTGGAGGTGGGCCAGGGCTAGAGAGCCAAAGGTCCTGGTGGGGGGATCACACCCGAAGTGGGATCAGTTCAGGGAGCTATGTTGCCTATTATGATGGCAGAAGAGTCTGTCTGAAGGGAGGAATCCAGGTGGGGTTCAATAGTAGGGCTCTGGGGCCCAGTGTGGGGGCTGGTGATGATGAGAACATCTAGATGCTATCTGCGAGGCTTGGGCTGTGGTGTAGGGGAGGAATGGAGCTGCAGATAGTGCCCCCTGGCATCTGGGCAGTAAATGAACAGCCCCCCACTTAATTAACATCTATTAATTATAACAATAAGTCATGGTGGGCGAGAATGCAAGTGGTTGGCCCAGGAACAGGTGAGTGGGCCACAGCAAGATTGGCCCTGAGCAGGCTCCCTGTTACACCCCTTTTTTGGTTCATCCTTGTAAAAATTATAATTATAGCTTATAGAAAATGTTATCTATTTCAGTTTGAAGATCTAACAGTCGCAATGTAGAAATAGGTGTATGAGTGAACTTCATATGTGTCTCTCACCTGCTATAAGCATCTATTTTGTGGAGGCACTTCCCATATTTATATTCTACATAAAGTTATTAGCTTTGCAGTTTCTGTGTGATATGTGTATTTTTACACACATTTTGAAGTGGTTTGTGAACAATTTCTACCCGTATCTTTATGTGGGTTTGCACATTGAAACCAGAACATTACTACATATGTTTCTTATATATATTTGATATAACTGAATCTGCTGCCATCTTGTATATGGCTTTCATATAAGACTTTAATGACAAACCTCCTTATACTATACTTAGCTTACGTAAATCTTATTTTACAATTGCTGATTAGAAATAATATTTGATCCATTCAAACATCTGTCTTGTTTCCATAGTTCCAGAAGACCTTAAGACTACACTGACTCCAAGTTTGGTATGGATTTTGTCAAAAGTGTCACATTATCCTAATAAATCTCATCTCTCTTATACAGTGGAATGAGTATTGTACAGATATAATTTAGGCAATCATTACAAGTAACTACACTATTTTTACATACGTTATATCACATTAGACAAATTGCTTTTAGAGTTCAGTCTCTCTAAAAATTTCCTGCATCTCTTTTACAATTTTCTTTGAGACTTTTCACTTAGCTCTCCTATCATCCATTTCAGCTGGAACACGTAGTAATCTGCTAGATATCTGTCAAATGATGGTGTTTAGAGAAACACTAAAACTAAATGTAATTTAGTTTAATTTATATAATATCTAAGTCATAAACTTAGACTACAACTCATGTGACTTTACTTGCTACAAGGCATGTCCTGCATCTAGTATTAAGAATATCTTTTTGCTTCTGTCAGCTTACCTATCACTAACTTGATAGTTTAACAGTAACATTTAATTGATTTATTTAATTTAAAGTATCTTTGTGTACTTTAATTGGTTTTCCAGTTACAAAGTACAGAGTTCTGCCTTTTTCAATAACTTCTAACTTTCCATATACAGTTCAGTTTTCACTTGGTATGTTCAAGCAAATTTATATAAGTAAACATGGAATATACAGAAGGTTAGAAGTTACTGAAAAGTTGTGCACACTCGCACAGACATTGACTATGAGATATTAGAGTTCTTGTCTTGTCTGTTCTAGTATGACTGTCTACGTTCACACAACCTAAGGCTTGCAAAATGTCTGAGAACTCTCCTATGATGGTTTCTTACTTGATTCATAGAGTTTCAGCAAACAAACTTTCTCTAACTTGATAGGTAGGCAAGTGGGTTTCCAAGTGTAAAACAGGTGGTATTTCTACATTTACTACATTGTAAATTAAACAATGCTATTTTTAAAAAAACATTACACCAGTTACTTACCACTGTTCTTATAGCTTAACTAGAATAAGCCTCACCTTGTTTAATGAGTTGTGTTTAATTAGAGTATTAGCATTTTTGCCTGGAATAACACTACAGTGTTCTTTTGTATCCAGTTTGAAGAACTAGGGTTTTGGCTAGATTTGCTGGATTTATGCTTACCAACAGGAACCTATAAGAACCCCCCACAGTGTGCTTGGTCATTGTCTAAGCATGTAAAAACTCTAATGTTTAACTGTGCAATGTGCCTTTGAACATATTTTTAAATTCAACACACTTATGCTGTTGCTGAACAAATGAGCCAAGACTTCTGAAATCTACTGCACAGGAGACTTTATCAGTCTTTCCTATTGACTTCATTACAGCTTTCTGCAATGATGCTATGTGAACTAGCTGATCATTCTGTACTGTCATTTAAATCCCAAATCTGAATGTTGTTGATTTTCCTCGCTTGGCTGGATATCAAGCCAAACTCCAGTAATTGTATGTACCTCATATAGGCTTGCATATAGAATCTTTTTTAAGAATATTCTGAGAGTAAGAAGCTACACAATTCCCCAAACTGGTATTTTTCAACTTTAAGCAAGCTACACTGGCAGTGATTTATTTATAATGCCTTGATTATGAATAAAAAATTCTCTCAGATGGAACACTGTCAGTGATTCCAGAATTTATCTCTGAACCCGTCGCATGTGTATCTTCACTTCCCTTTTTAAAAGCACTATTCCTGCAATATTACTAGGGCTGCCATGAAGAGAAGCAGCTTTGTTTGCATTTGTGATGTTTTCTTTAAAGACCACAGAACATACAGGTGGTTGTTTTCAGTGTAGTAATAGAATTTGGAGTGGATGGGCAGGGCATCAACCCTGGCCACCCACTTAGAGGGGGTGCCAGAATGGCAGTTCCCCAAGGTGCTACAGCAGCAGCAGAAACTGGTTGCAGGGACTGAGCACACCTGCCATAGTAATAGCAGCTGCAACAACTATGAAGAAAAAGTAAAATACAGTCCATAGCCCTTTGCAAGCCTTGGATATAATAATACAAGTATCTAACAGGATATCAGCACTATGTATAAAATGATGGATATAATCCAATAGTGAATAGCAACAAATACAGTTTTATTAACCAATTCGCTTTTAATAACATACACTGAATTGCAACATTTATTACATCTTGTTAGATTTAATAACTTTGTTATTGGAAGTTAATCCCAGGGGTAGCAGTATAAAAAAAAAAAAAATCTAGTAACATTTAACAACTGTCCTAGCTGCAGGTTCATGCACTTATTATGAAGTTAAGCCTCAGTAAATATTATTTTCCTCTTGCTGGTACTTATCTAACACATCCTATTAAATCTATATTAAGTGCAGCATCAAGGGTATTAAAGGACACATACTTTAAAATGCACTCAAGTAAGCTATGATCTTTTTTCAATGCGGAAAGAGTAAGTCAACCTTGAAATGATTATGGTTTACCAGCTGTTTTGTTTTCATGGGCTCTGGAGTCGCATTGTCTAATTTGGACTGGTGACAGGTTGAGTGCCAACCTCTGCAGCAAACTTTACAAAGGTGAGGGAACTAGAATGTCACCTGGTTACAGTAGATCATATAGTGACAAGCTAAGGGGAGATGGAACCAAGAACTGGTAGTCTCACAACCCATTTTATTTTCCATATCTACATTATTCAACCCCATTTTCTTCCCCCTTACTCCTGAATGTTTTCCAGGAATCTTGAGGAAAGTGGAGCAGAAATCATGGGAGCACTGTTCACTTCTGCAGTGTGATGTGAATATGACAATGAAGCTTTGGTTACTTTGAGCCTCCATATTTGTGTGTGTAAACGCTTTGGGTAAAGAGCAAAACTTAGGCCAGGTACAGACATTATATATTTTTTTTTTCTGGTTTAGGTGGTCGGAAATAGGTCTATACCCATATGAGAACAGAAGTTTGCAGCACATAGCCTGGGGTCTACCATTTTAAAATCAGTCTAAAATAGATCTGGATTGAAGTGGTATCAGATTTAATTGATCTTGGTTACCCCGGTGAATTGAACTTCAGTACCAGGTGCATTAGCAAATCAAAGTAGGTCACTGTCTGCTGGCACCCCAGGCACCTTTGCAAGTTCTTGCTAGCTGCCCCTCACAGGGAGCCAGCACGGGCTGCAGATGCCTGTCACTGACACTGATTGCTGCCAAGGTGGGGGGAAGTGGGGCTTGGTTATGCCCAGCCTCCCTAGCACTGCACTAGATCATAAGGGATATGGAGGTCCCTGGATGGGTGTGTAGGAGTCCACTGAGACACCCCCATGTCCCCCATGAACATGCACAGTGACTGGGAGCCCACACAGGCTACAGATGCCTGTCACTGACTGCTGACAGTGAAGGGGACAAAGGGGGGCTCAGCCATGCCTGGATGTCTGGCACTGCACTGTCTTGCAGGGGGCATGGGGGTTCCTAGGTGGGTGTGCAGGGATCCACTGAGAAACCTCTATGTCCCCCTCAAGCCAGCACAGTAACAGGGAGCAGGTCAGGCTGGAGATGCCTGTCACTGACTTGGCAGTACTCAGCAATCTCTGGCAGTCCAGGAAGGCCATGGGTCATGTTGGTAGATGCGCTCAAGAGTCCTCAACCTGCTGGCCTCAGCCAGTGCAGGCAGCCTGTGTGCCACCTCCCCACCTGATGGATGAACTTCTATTCTGTTTGCTCCCAACCTAAACTAGGACTCTGTAAGAGTCCCGTGTAGGTTTGAGCAATTCCATGTTAAGACTTTTTCAATATCTGTACCAAGAGTTTCTAATAAATATGGGCCAAGAACAAATAAAACTATCCTTAACTAACCTAATATATGGTGCTCCTTTTCTGTTTAACCAACTTCCCTATCTATGGTATCCAAGCATGCTCACTAATGCCAAAGTATCTACTTAATTACAACCATGAATCGTCCACTTAAAATATCTGATCCATGATATACATTCAGGAAAGAGCCAGCTGTTGTTTTCTCCTAAGATTTATATTGAAAGAAGGACAGCGGGTGGGAAGGAAAAAAAAAACACACTATAACATTAGCAAAAATTCAATTACCTCTATAGAGACACCTCAAATTTTACAGTAGGGGAAACAATCCAATAACTGCTTAGAAAACATTTGTATTGTCAATGGCTGGCATAAGATGCCATAATTCAGGCTTCTGCCCAGTTTGCTAAAATGCACTCATCTCCAGACAGTCCTGAAAATTCTTCTTCAGTTCCCCCACTCCTAACTCCCCCACCTCAATTACACCGCTTAACCTTACAAGTAAAAGCCATAAAAATGGTTCCCTAAACCCCATCTATCACAGCAGATCATTTTGCTGAATGTGTTCTTTTTCACGAGTCCCTAGTCAACTGTGGTTGGTGACAAATCACAGGTAATCTAAACAATGATCGTCAGGCTAATTCCAGCCATGTTTCACTTCTGAAATCCTGCTGTTCAGTTCATTAGGGAGTTCAAGGCCATTTACCTCCCTCTATTTATGTGGTCAACATCTGATCTGCAATTACTGTCTTCTGAATGACTCAACTCTCTCTAGTCTGGTTTTTTTATTTATAAGCCTTTCCAAATTTGCCATTCATGTTAAACTGGACTTCACTTAGAAACTGGTTTAATTTACTCTTTCCATGCTGCATTGCACTTGACTGGTAACAAAAACAATAGATCTGATTGCAAAAAGTTTCCCATTACAAACACCCTTTTTTCACAGTTTCTAGTAGGGCTGTGCGAAGCTTCAGTCACTGATTTGAATCATCAGAGATTCAGCCTGATTCGGTGGCCAAATCTCCAAATCCAAATGGAATCAGGAGACCCTTTAATCTCTCCGAATAGACTCGGAACCCTCTGAATCTATTCAGAGAGATTCAGAGATTTGGACATAGACACAGCTTTAAATGTTTTTCTACATCTCTCAAGGTAGCAGGCAGGTTGTGAATGCTGCGATGCTGGGGCACATGGAGCATCCCACAGGAGCACGGGGCTCCGCAGCATGCTTGGCAGCAGCCCTGGAAGTGGACCAGAAGCACTTCCAGTCCATTTCTAGGTCTGCCTGGTCTCCCCCTGCCCCCGCCCTGGCACCCTCCGTGCCCCCTGGCTCAGCAACTGATGCCTCCTGGGTCTGGGGAGGGCACCCCCCACAGCTGATCACCAAGCTGGAGGGGGGGCCATGGGGGTCCCCCTCGCACTCCCTGGTGGACCTGGAAGTGGATCAGAACTGCTTCTGGTCTACTTCTGGTCTGCTGCTGAGCACACTGGGGAGCCTCACACTCCTGTGCTCCAGCATTGCAACATTCACAAGCTGTGCCTGCTACCTTGTGGTATGCACAAAAAACATTTAAAGCTGTGTTTATGTCCAAATAGCTCATGCTCAGGAATTGGCATCAAATCTTCAGATTCAGATCTGGCTGAATCAAATCAGGAACAGTGATCCAAATCAACAAATCAAATCACTGTCCCTGATTTGGGCCAAATCCGAATCTGAATCAAATAGGGCCCATTTCGCACACCCCTAGTTTCTAGCTTCTGGGCATTTTTTTCCTTTAGGACTTGGATGGTCAAGGCTTGATTTATGACCAAAAGTAACCCTTAAAAGAAGATTTTAAGGTTCAATATTCATATATATTGAAAGTATATACTATATCTCTATATATCAGATCTATATAATATTTTCTTTACAATGTTAATATTAATTAAAAAGTCAGCTTTGCAGGTAAACCAGTCTTCCAGACAGAATTATCACCTTCATTAAGTTTAAATGGAAAGGGTGGAGGGAGTCTGAAGAGTAAATATGACTGAAAGAG
This sequence comes from Alligator sinensis, assembly GCF_000455745.1. Classification (NCBI taxonomy): domain Eukaryota; kingdom Metazoa; phylum Chordata; order Crocodylia; family Alligatoridae; genus Alligator; species Alligator sinensis. The sequence continues at coordinate 212,801 of NW_005842553.1, forward strand.
CATGTACATGCATATAGAAAGACCAAATGGTCAACAAAGAAATCTCACTCTCTTTATGATTTTCCTTGAAGGCTAAGAGAGCCTAATATTTTCTTAGCGGTCCAATTTCCTAAAATGTACATGTAAGTATATATTCTCCATATAGACAGAAGTGTCTGCAAATGCTCTGGACACACTTGTTAAGTCCCAATGGAAATCCAAGCTTCTAAATTTAGATAGCAAAGCAAAGATCTAAAGTGTATAACTTGACACAAAGGGTCAGATCTTTTTCCAATTATTAGGTGCCTTATTGAAATCCTATTTCATCCTGCCCAGGCCCCTGAAAAACCATTTCTGCAAATGGTGGGTAGGTCTTCCTCCTCCTAACTGTGTTTTGTAAGTCTTATGGATAAGAGGAAGGCATGTTACAAAAGCAAGCATGACTGGTTTTTCAGAGGGTCAAGTATGGTGTAATAAGACTGCATTTAGGTGCCTAAGTACACCCTAAGACCCTAGTAGGTGGAACAGGATCAAGCCATATGTGTGCTTATTAAAAGCTGTTAATTTGTTTTTCCTAAAGAATGTTTGGGTTCTGTTTAAAAATAGCATTCCTGTTAGTGATATCCTCTTTCTGGGAGGAAGGGTACCTTTTTCTACATATTTCCCAGATACCTAGATATGTTTTACTCTTACACAAACAATTCAATATGTACTTCCCAACTCCAGGTACTCAGTTAAAAGGGATTAGATCTTGACAGAAATTCTCACTGGAAAAAACGAAGAAGAAACAACCCCCCCCGCCCCTAAGTTCTCTATCTCTTACTAAACCACCCATAGCACTGCAAGTTGAATGACAAAATAACACATCTCTGCAGATTTAACAAGCAGCTTAAGCTTCACATTGTTTTTCCATGTCATTATGAAGCCCCAGAGAGGAAAGTTTCTAGATTTCCCTATATGTCACTGTTTCTATATGAGAGAAAATTGTTATACTTGGAGCCAATACATAGGTACACCAGAAATGGAAATGTCTACCTGAAAAATAATTTAGCAAACTTCTGACTGTAGGAGCTCTAGTCGATGCATGCAAGGAAAGCATCACTTAAAAATACTGACAGTGTAACAAAAATATCTTTTTAAGAATCTGGTACATTAACTACATACTATTTTATGACACTATTGTGATAGATCAGGAGTTAAGTTCAACACCCAATGCTCAGAATTCATGTTAAATACATTGAGTAAATTACAGCCATACTCTAATTATGTTTGTCACACTGTAGTTAACACATGTATTAGGAAGTGCAGCCAAGGAAAGTAAGAAGAGGAACAAAAAACAGCTGGATTTATTTCTTGTTGGGGTCACTTGATCCCAGATGACTTCCCACCTATGGCAGGGGGAGGGAGGGGGCTAGACCCAATGATCTCATGAGGTCCCTTCCAGCCCCTAATAGCTATGAAATCTATTAAATCTATGGGATGGAAATAGAGCTTCTTGGCAGATTTCTATGGTTCCTTTCCCTAGTCTGTTGATACCACAAAGACCATGGATCTGAGATTTTTCAGGTTTCCAGTACAAACAGCATCACACTGCCTCAAAGGGTCAGGAACTTCAGGCAAAGTCTCAAACAGACACTGCCTCAAACACAATAAGGGGAGAAATAACAAAGTAAAACTAATTATTCAAAATTAACATTTTATACCTTGGAATAGGACAGACTCAATTTGGAAATGGACCATCTATATCCTTTTCTCTTGTAAGTCATTCTGATACCACAGAGATAATTGTTGTATAAAATTACTATATTAGAATCATTTGAGATTATATTAAGATTAGATAATTGAACAGAAACCTGTGCATCAGGTCCCAGTTGAGAAAATGTTTTAATTTAACTGCATCTAGAAACACTCATCTGTGATAAGACCTTATATCATTTCCTAGAACTGTGACTAAGGCTATTATAGATTAAGGTAGGGTGATGGTGATACTATACATGGAATCTATACATTTGTGATCTTGTTAGCATAAGGAGTAAAAATAATAAACAAGGGCAAATGAATAGGCAGAGGAAGAAAATATGATTGGGGGGCTGAGCACTCCCTCCCCACCCAGCAGGTAGGTCTGTGGTGGGGAAGGGGGAAGGGGAGAGGCAGATCAAGGCCCCTGCAGTGAGGGAGGGAGTGGAGCAGAGACAAGTTCAAGGGCTGGGGTGAATGGGACCCCAGGGCTGGGGTGGGTCATGGGACACTGGGAGCCCAGGAGGCCTGCCTAGGGCAGCAGGGGGGCTCCTGTCACTGTGCACACCCCAAGGGTAGGGACAGGGGGCACGGTTCCCCTGATCTGTGCGTGGGATGGAGGCAACTGCCGCTATGGGCTGGGCTCTACACACTGTTGCCAGTGCACTGGGAGCGGTGCAACACCACGTACCTCCTGTATGCTGGCTGCACTGCTTGCCTGGCAGTGGGAGGAACATGCTGTTGTGTGTCTTCCGGGGAACCAGCAGTAGGGTGCACAGCCCAGCCTGCAGTCCCAGCCTGCCTCTGCCCTGCACACAGATCTGGGAGGCACATGCAGCAGTGAGAGCCCTCCACATGCCTGGGCTCCGAACATCCCATGACCCACCCCAGGGCCCTATTCACCACCCCAATGGGGGTCTCAATCTGCCCCCGCCATCTCCCTTCCCTCACCTGCACCCCTTCCCATCCACACATTTACTTGCTGGGCGCTGCTCCTTGCACAGCGGGGCTGAGCTCCCGGCTGCCTGCAGGCTCTGGCTGCTTGTCTCTGTCTGTGTGTGCCCCTCCACCCACCCTGCTGCAGCCTCCTGGATCCCATGGCCGGGCTGCCTGTGTTAAGGGGGACTAAGTCCCATTAGTCCTGGCCTTCTGCCACCTATGGGGAAATGTAAATCAATGAGGCTTTTATTTTGAATATTCAGTCTGGTTCAAATCGAACAAAGCAGTGGACATAGGGTTTAGTGAAACTGTTCCTTCCAACTTCAGGTTTCTTTTGATTGTTTGCTTCGTTGGTTTTTAAGAGCAGAAAGAAAGGGGAAGCATATGTAAACACAACTCCCCTGCTTTCAAATGCAGGAAAGAGAGTACATATTGACTTTTTGGGCATAGTGTATATAAGGCCAAACATACATTTTTTTCAAAAACATGATCATCTTTCTGTCAAAGCCACAGTTACAAACATGACAAACAAATTTTACATCCTAGGCAAAATCCCCCTGCACCCTGCAACAGAGGGCATACCTGTCCCAAGGACACAAATCCCAGCTGCTGCTGCTGTGTTCCCAGCCCCTACGCTCAATTCCAACAGCCTGTCAGCACAGAACTGGAAGAAAGGGGCAAAGGAGATCAAATGAGCCACCATGCAGCCTCCTATCCAACTATCACTGAACTGTTCAAAGTTCTCCTACTTTTCCTACTCTTGACCTTCCACACCAGCCAAGCCCCTGACTGTGTACCAAAACTTCCAAGAAACTGAAAATATTATGAACAACTCATGTTAGAGGAGGCTATTCACCATTCAGCTTCTTAACCAAGTGAGCAACTTCCTTTCCCTA
>NW_005842553.1:216382-256114 GCF_000455745.1 Alligator sinensis
GCTGTGGAGCACTGAGGAGCACAAGACATGATTACATTACCATAACTGCTTACCAGTGCCATAGCAATTTAATTTAGTGCCCAGGACAAAGCCTGCAGCAGCAGCCCACCTTTGTCCCACACACAGATCTGGGGGGCACAAGCCCCACCGTGCTAGCCCAGGAGTGCATGCAGGTGGCAGGAGCTACCCTTTCCCCATTCTTCCACCCCCCCCCCCAAATTTGCTGCTCACAACTCCATCCTACAGCCCACCCCAGCCAGGCAGCATCTGTTGGTGACTCTGCTGTCTCCTCCCCACCCCCTTCTATGGCACTGCTGCTTACTAGAGCCTTTAAACTTCCTTCTCATGTAAATTATTTTACAATACTTTTAAAGCAAAGCCAGTCTGATTTTAGAGTATGTAAAATGCCAGCGCTTCAAAAAGACCCCCCTGCAGAACAACTAATGTGCCCAACATGTATTATCCAAAAAAGAGCTGGCTAGGGCTGAGTGAAAACATCATGGTACATGCATGATCCTCAGGTTCATTGGCCACAGTAGGTCACCTTGACCCACCTGAAAACTTTACAACACATTGCCAGCAAACCCCTTGGTTTTCAACAGAACAGTAATACTGACTGACATATAAACATGCATTGGACATACTTTGACTTAGTCATGCTTCAGGTGAATCTGGAATTACAAATTTAACTCTCAGTCTCTTTGAATATTGCTTCCCTGTGGGATAGGATATGTCACATAGTAGCTAAAATAAATCCCAAGGAGTTTAGAAGAGTTTGTGTCCAATTAATTTAGCAAACAAGATTTTTAAACAGAACGCTGTATCTCAGAAACCTCTCTTTCAAATGCTCCCTTCTCTGCTCTCCTGTGAAGCAGAGAAAGTTTTAATAATAATAAAACCAAAGCAACATGTGAATTTCAGAGCACTTAAACTATTCTTTAAACAGTGACTCTACCTTAGCTACTGTTGTACTTCAACACTGGGGCAACATCCTGGCTAACCCTAGTACTGAGTGTCCTCTGAGACACAGGGCAAAGGAAATATACCCCAGGACGCATACACAAAGTCATTATTTTGCTATATGCATTTCATCAGCACAAGAAGGGGTTGCTTGGTTGGGATGCACAGTAGCACCAATGTCAAGCTGCTGGAGGGTAGGGGTGTGCAAAGCGGGCCCTATTCCATTCAGATTTGGATTCAGTCCGAATCGGGGACAGTGATTCAATTAGTTGATTTGGATCACTGTCACTGACTTGATTCGGCCAAGTTCGAATCTGATGATGATTTGGAGAATCAGCGATTCAGACATAGACACAACTTTGAAAGTTTTTTCTACATACCTTGATGTAGTAGGTGCAGCTTGTGAATGTTGCAATGCTGGGCTGCATGGAGTATCCCACAGGAGTGCAAGGGGGTCCTCCACATGCTCGGTGGTGAACCAGGAAGTGGACCGGAAGTAATTCCAGTCCACTTCCGGGTCGGCCGGGGAGAGCACTGGGGAGCTCCCCTGTGCCTCCCCAGCTTGGTGATCGGCCACAGGGGGACACCGGGTGCCCCCCCAACCCAGGTCACCAAGCCGGGGGAGTACAGAGGGTCCCCCAATGCGCTCCCTGGGTGGACCCAGAAGTGGACCGGAAGTGCTTCTGGTCCACTTCTGGGTCTGCTGCCAAGTGCATTGGGGAGCCCCCCATGCTTCTGTGGGACGCTCCATGTGCCCCAGCATTGCAGGAGTCACAAGCTGCCTACTATCTAGAGCTATGTAGAAAAAACATTTAAAGCTGTATCTATGTCCGAATCTCTGAATCTTTCCGAATCTCTCTGATTCAATTTAGGTTCAGAGATTCAGCCACCGAATCAGGCCAAATCTCCACCTAATTGAATCAGGGACAGAAGCTTCGCACAGCCCTACTGAAGGGCTCTGCTATAGAGGGGACAACAGTATTTGCTGCTGGCAAAGGGTGTTTTTTCCTCCTACTGCTTATCCACTGCATCTTTTGTCTCTCCACCCATCCTATAACTTGGGTTATAATCAGGACCTGGGGTGGGGAATGGGCTGGTATTTTTACAATTGTAATTTCATTCCTGGGGTTATAATTGGTACTGTATTTGTGTATATGTGTGTGTGCACACATGACAGGGAGTTATGTGCATGTGTGTGTGTGTGCATATGTATGTGTATGTGTACATACACATGAGACAGGGATGTGTGTGTGTGTGTATGTACACATGAAATGGTGTGCGTATGTATGCATGTATGTATATATGTGAAAGGGAGGGTATGTGAGATTCAATATCTTTTCGTGCTTTGGTGTGTTCACGCCTGTTGTACTATAACTTACTATAAATTATGTATATAATTATTATGTACATAATTATTAGATAAATTAAGTCTTCTCTTAGCAGTCATTTTGGTAGGCAAAACACATAGAGATTCCTTAGTTGTCCTTTGAAGAGCAGACTTTCTATTTCCTGATTATCCTAATAGCCTTTCTTTGTAGTTCAGAAATCCAGTTTGAATTCATCTTTCCTGAACACGGGTGCCCAGAATTGTACATAGTATTTCACCTGAGGAATCACCAATGGCATTAGTTTACTCTCTTTCCTGAAAATAACTCATCTGATGCAGCCACATCTCATTGGCTATGATCTCATAAAGCAAAACCTTTCTTCTCTGTCCTTTCCAGCTGTTGAGCTTTCAGGTAATAACAAAAATCCTTGTTGTTAGTCCCAATGTACATGTCCTTGTACTTCATACTATTACAATTTTGTTCCATTTCTATTACTTTAGTCCTTAAACCCACACAGCTCCTCTTATATGCTACTCCAGTACTCCTTCATATTGATGATACCTCAACTTTGTGTCCTTAGCTAATTTAATTATAAAATACTTTTTGTGTTAGGGACATTCATGAAAATATTAAATTCAGAATCCAAGACTGACCCTTGAGAAATTTCATTAACTATCTTCTTCCAGCCTGATACTTTTCCTTTCAGCACCACCTATGGCCATCTCCACATTAAGCTAGTTCATTACTCAATTTACAATCCCCATACTATTCCTAATATTCTAGGGCACCTATACATGTGCCCAACACCTGCTCTGATGTGTGCTAATTAGCAGACTCAATTAATCCAGCCTGCTTGAGCGTGCTAATTAGCATGCTCTAGCAACCTTGGTGTCATATTTATTCAGTGTCCCTGTGCTTAAACAAGGTGTCAGTGGTGCTTTAACTAAAGCGCATCGAATGAGCTTTAGTTATAGCACCCCTGCTGCCATTTTGAAGCACAGGATGCTGCATACACGAGATGCTGCAGGCACTTTAAATTACAATGGCTCCCAAGAGCACCCCCACCCCACAGCACATGTAAAGATACCCCTACAGTTTAACTACTATATTTACTCAAATACAAAATCAAGTTTTTTCCCCCAGTTCACATGGTGAAAAATAGCCCTTCCTTTTATAATTGCATACAAGGACACCTCAGTAAATACATGTCTATCATTGAACTGTTACAAAAAGCAGCACATGCTCATTTGGAAACCAACTATGAAGTTGATCAAATGTAGCCAACACTACACATGACTATAAAACATACGGCTTATATTGGGCAGATATAATGATGAGACCACAAGGACAGATTACTGTAGCCCATCTGAATAAGAAATACAGTAGTGCCCATTAAGTGCAATCTCCCTTACCACAGACACATTTCAAGTCATGATGAGCTACTACATTAAATATATTTTGACCTCCTCTTCATGGCACCATAGCAACATGATACAATTATTACTGTATTTACTTGAATAAAAGACAACCCTGTGCCCCGAAGTAATAATTGTGTGTGAGGAGCAGGTGAAAAATGGAAATCCTTGGAAATGGAAAAGAAAAGTGCAGCTCAGCTGTGGAAGTGAAGAGGAGGTCACTTATAAACCCACATGTATTATCTCTCAGGGCACAGGAGAGAAGGAGGGCAGTTACTGTGGATCTGGCAAGACACAGAAGACACTACCAACAGGAACACGTGAAATAGATCCCAGACTGGTGAGACAAAGGAATACTTACCAAAGGGACAGTGGACATATATATAGCCTCAACTACTAGACTTAAAGTATTTAGCAATATCACTACAGAAATTGTACCCTAATTTAGTTCTAGAGTTAGAATCATAGAAAGCTAGGATTGGAAGAGACCTCAGGAGGTCATCTAGTCCAACCCCCTGCTCAAAGCAGGACCCAACTAGATCATCCCAGCCAAAGCTTTGTCTAGCTGGGTATTAAAAACCTCCACAGATGAAGCTTCTACCACCTCTCTGGATAAGCTGTTCCAGAGTTGTACTACCCTCCTAGTGAGAAAATTCTTCCTAATATTTATCCTAAACTTCTCTTGCTGCAACTTGAGACCGTTGCTCCTTGTTCTGTCATCTGCCACAACTGAGAATAGTCTAGCTCCACTCTCTTTCAAGGAAGGCTGCTATTAAGTCCCCTCTCGGTCTCCTCTTCTCTAGGCTAAATAATTCCAGTTCCATCAATCTTTCCTCATAAATCATGTTCCCCAGGCCACTCACCATTCTTGCTGACCTCCACTGAACTCTCTTCAATTTGTCCACATCCTTTCTGTAGTGGAGGCCCCAAAACTGAACACAGTACTCTAGATGTGGCTTCACCAGTGCTGAATAGAGGGGAATAATCACTTCCCTTAACCCAATGGCAACACATCTATCACTGCAGACCAATATGCCATTAGCCTTCTTGGCGACAAGGGCACACTGTTGGCTTATATTCAGCTTCTTGTTCACTTTAACCCCCAGGTCCTTTTCTGCAGATCTGCTGCCCAGTCAGCCCCCAGCCTGTACTGGTGCATGGGATTGTTCTGTCTTAAGTGAAGGACTTTGCAATTGTCTTTGTTGAACCTCATGAGATTCCTTTTGGCCCAATCCTCCAATTTGTCTAGGTCACTCGGAATCCGCACCCTACCCTCCAGCTTATCTACTACTCCCCACAGCTTGGTGCCATCTGCAAACTTGCTGGTGGTGCGCTCTATGCCATCTTCCAGGTCACTGATGAAGACACTAAACAAAACCGACGCCGGAACCAACCCCTGGGGCACTCCACTTGATACCAGCTGCCAACTAGACATTGAGCCATTGATTACTACCTTCTGAGCCTGATGCTCCAGCCAGTTTTCTAGCCACCTTGCAGTCCATTCATCTAGCCCATACTTCCTTAGCTTGCCTTCAAGAATGTGTTGGAAGACCATATCAAAAGCCTTGCTAAAATCAAGGTACACCACATCCACTGGTCTCCCTGAATCTACAGAGCCAGTCATCTCATCATAGAAGGCAAGCAGACTGGTCAGGCATGATTTGCTCCTTGTAAATCCATGCTGACTGTTCCTAACCACCTTTTTCTCCTCCAAGTGCTTAGAAATGGATCCACTGAGGATCTGCTCCATGATTTTTCCAGAGACTGAGGTGAGGCTGACTGGTCTGTACTTCTCTGGATCCTCCTTTTTCCCTTTCTTAAATATGAGCACTATGTACACTATGTCCAATCATCCTGGACCTCTCCTTATTGCCATGGCTTTTCAAAAATGATGGCCAATGGCTCTGCAGTCATATCAGCCAACTCTCTCAGCACCCTCAGGTGCATCCCATCTGGCCCCATGGACTTGTACACATCCAGTTTTTTTAAGTAGTCACTAACCTGTTCTTTCACCACTGAGGGATGCTCACCTCCCCAAACTCTGCTACCTGGTGCAGAAGTCTGGGAGGTGACCTTCGCTGTGAAGACTGAGGCAAAAAAAGCATTGAGCACTTCAGCCTTTTCTGCATCCTCTGTCATAAGTTTGCTTCCCTCACTCAGTAATGGACCCACACTTTCCCTGATCCTCCTCTTGCTTCCAATATACTTAAAACATTCTTGTTACCCTTCACATCCCTTGCTAGCTGCAACTCCAACTGTGCTTTGGCCTTCCTGACTTCATCCCTGCATGCCTGAGCAGTGCTCTTATAGATTCATAGATGTTTGTGTTGAAAGAGACCTCAGTAGATCATCAAGTCTAACCCCCTGCCCTGGGCAGGAAAGACCACTGGGGTTATATGACCCCAGCCAGGTGCATGCCTGGCCTCCCCTTATTACCCCCAAGGTAGAGGAGAATACCACCTCCCTTGGAAGCCCATTCCAGATTCTGGCAACCCTTACTGTAAAGAAGTTCTTCCTGATGTCTAACCTAAATCTGCTCTACATCAGTTTGTGGCCATTGTTCCTAGTTACTCCAAGGGGTGCCCTGGTAAACAGAGCACCTCCTATTCCTTGCTGCTCCTGCTCTCCCCCCTCCCCTCCCACCCCATTGAATTTGTAGGTGGCCACAAGAGGCTGGAAGAGATCCAGTTCCCTCAACCTCACCCTTGCATGGCTTTGTCTGCAGGCCCCTAACCACACCGTTATATTCTTCCCTAGTTATTTTATTAAGTTTCTACTTCTTAGAAGCTTCCTTTTATTGTGAGTTAGTTTACTGAACAGTTCCCTGCTAAGCCAAGCTGGTCTTCTGCCATACTTGCTAGTCTTCTTGTGTATTGAGATGGTTTGTTCATGCACACTCAGTAAGATTTATTTAAAGTACAGCCAGCTTTCCTGGACTCTTCTCTCCTTCAGTCTGGCTTCCCAGGGAATCCTGCCCATGAGTTCCCTGAGTGAGTCAAAGTCTGTTTTTCTGAAGTCCAGGGTCCTTACTCTGCTGCTCTCTATCCTCCCTTTCCTCAGGATCTTGAACTTTATCATCTCGTGGTCACTGCTGCCCAAGTTGCCATCTACTACTACATTCCCCACCAATTCTTCCCTGTTTGTGAGCAGTAGGTCAAGAAGACCATGGTCCCTAGCTGAGCACTCCGGCACTTGCACCAGGATGATGTCCCCAGTACTCTCCAAAAACTTCCTGGGTTGCTTGCACGCTGCTGTATTGCCCTCCAAGCACATGTCAGGGTGATTGAATTTCCCCATAAGAACCAGGGCCTGTGATTGGGAAACTTCCACTGGCAGTTAATCTCTCCATTCCAGAATACAGGATCATATAACAGGGATCAATGTAGACTAGAGTCTACAAAAGTCCATGCATCTCTGAACAGGTTATATGCTGAATTGCCACTCTTCCTTGCTTTCTTCCTACCATCAGACTAACACAGCTAACTATCTCTCTCTAGGGATTCCAGTGAAAATCAGCTACAGCTCCTGCTCCCTGGGGTCAGGATTGGAATAATTATCAGTAACAAAGGAGTTTATTTGACATAAGTATCAATTTTCTCACCTGCGTGTGTGTATCTGGTCTTAAAACGTTCATCTCCAGAAATGTGCGTATTTGGTTTTAACATCCAAGACAAGGACACAAATCAATGGAACTGGAAATGTTTAAAATCAGGAGCATTTAATTAAATGGAACAATCATTAAATTAGATTTGGTCTCCAGTTAGTTTGCAAACAGAAATGGTGTTTACAGATAGAGAAGGAGGGTGAGAAATATAAGGGTAGGATAGGCTCTGAAGTCTTTCCTCAGGCAAGCATCCAAATAACTTAATCAGTTGGGAATAATTGTTCTGGAAATGAAACCTCAATGAGCAAGAAATGAGTTAACTAATAACAGTTCTTTAAGGCTCAGGACTAAGTTGATTTTGCCTCTATTGAATCACAGATTATTTTTACAATCCTGTCCATATATATCATGTGTGTCAATCATGTTGACTCATGATTGCTTAAAAAAAAGAAAAAGAAAAAGAATAAATGATCTATTTTTTTGGATGCCTTTGTTGTCAAGGGACGATGCCATCATTTTCAATACTACTGGTGACCTAGGGCCTGGACAGAAATGGACACTATTGTAATTGGTATTATGCTAATTAAGCTAAAACATAGCTGACAAAGATATTTGGGGTCAGGCTAGATGATCCGGGGTCAGGCTAGATGATCTGTTCGGGTCCTTCCTGACCCTAGCTACTATGAAACTATGAAACTATGATACAAACCCAATCTGGAAGAGCATTACTTCTAAAACAATTAAAAATAAAATCCCCCCTAGTGTAAGTTACACCAGTTTAAATTTGTTCTGTTCACATCCTTTTGGGATAGCCAATTGCTCAAGCCAAACAGCCCATTACCTGCTCCCCTGCCATCTACTCTTTCCTTCCTTTTAGTTTCCTTGTGACATGGTATTTAGTAGGGCTGTGCGAAACAGCATGGTTCTGCTTCGACTTCCGTTTCAACATTTCAACAGAACAGTATTTGGTTTTGAGTTTTGTTTAATTTTGAAAGCACTGTTCCATTTCATTTTGTCAAAACTGTTTTGCTGTTTTGACATTTTGCCCACCCAGTGCTGGGAAGATCGGTGCTGCCACTGGCCGCAGCTGGGAGCACCAGCCTAAATCATCTGGCAGGAAGACTGGGGGCCCGCACCCCTAGGAGGAGTCAGCAGAGCCCTGCAGCCCTCCCGAGGGTGCAGGGGAGCCCTGATTGGCCTGTTGGATGACAGGAGGCTGCTCCTGCCACCTGGGACGGTGCTGGGAGCAGCCCACACCTATTGTTGGGAAGATTGGTGTTGCTGGGACTGCGCCGGACTGCTCCCAGGGATGCGAACCCCCAATCTCCCTCCCAGATCACAGGAGGCTGGTACTACCACCTAGAGCCAGCGGCAGGCGGGCCTAGGGTAAATCAGCTCATGTGGGGACCTGCCCCTGCCCTGGGATGAGGGCAGGGGCAGGTCCCCACATAAGCTGATTTGCCCCGGGCCCCATACCCTCCTTGGGTCGGCTCCAGTACAGGCAGACCCTGATCTGCCTGTCATATGACAGGAGGCTGCTGCCGCTGGCTGGGACTGGCACTGAAGTCAAGTGAAGCCAAGTAAGCCTGGCTTCGAAACTCAAAATGTTTTGAAACTTGGAGTGCCCTTGTTTCATTGTATAGCTGTTTTGAAGGCTTTTGTTTAATTTCAATTTTGCTGTTTTGAGCTCGAAATGCATTGAAACAGCTTTGAAATGAAACGCTGGGTGAAATTTTGAACAGTTCTAGTATTTAGCAGAATTCACAGATTCATTGGAATCTGACAGGCCATGATTGCTTGTGCTATGGCTTCAAATTTGCAACCTTGGGGCTGTCAACTGTGCGCCATAGCACCTGTGCCACCCCAGCCCCCTGCCATCTAGTGATTAGATGCCATAATAGCTATCCATTGCATGCAACTACTCTGAAATAGTTGCATGTCCGTTCATTTCTGATCCCAGTGCATATTATGTTGGTAGACAAAACAAATGTAAACTACTTCATGGAAGAAGCTTTATTGTCTAGGACTTTGGTTAATTCCTGCCTAACTGTGAAACTTGGATGTTTCCTTATATAGACCCAGAATATTGTCATAGTACTTCTTACTAGTACAGATTTTTTTCAAAGAATTTGAGAGAGATATACCTAACCATTACCTACTGCAATGTGTTCTTTGTGCAGCATATTCAACAGGAGTCTTTAAATGTAGACAGTAGATGAAAACACTTTGGCAGAAATAGACAAACAACAGAAATATCCACAATTCCTGATATATCATCTTGTTCTTAGGAAAAAAACAGCACAGTATCACATAACCCTGGAGATGTGCTTTCAGAAAACTAAAAGCAGCTGAGTTCTTTTCTAGGTCTCCATGACCCATCCTCACTTTCCCACAAACTTGGTTTAAAATTCATAAATTTACTAACCATGTGCTAACTAAACTCTTTTAACTCTGTTAAAACAACGGAGAAATTCAGGAGAACACTTATCAATGAGAAATATTTATGGTATTGTTTTTTGAATTTGCTTATATATTTTCAAAGTGCAAATATTTCTTAAAATCCTTTAATGTTACACAAACAAGTGATATGATATTGACAAATATAAATAACAACATATAGCATCGTTTTCATCTGAAAGCTACCGGTGTTTGAATAAGTATAATTGTAGAAATTACTACCTGAAGTAATTAGCTTCAGGTAAATTACTTGATTCCCACATTGAGAAAGATGTGTCTTCTAACATGACCCAGGAAAAATAGTTCCTAAAAGCCATTTTAAGTTTAAACTACTATCAATAATCATTTAATTGAGACTTTATCTGAAGATAGAAACTTTTACAAAGGAAAAACAAATATTAGTAATCCTTCTTCCCTTATTGAATTTAATAGAACCTAGCTAAGGTTGCTTGCCTTCTCATTTATACATGTTTATTTACAACATACTAAATAGATCCATTTATCTTTACCAGAAGTCCTATGCCCATTATGAACTCTTTAGTTATTAGAGTCTTACACGTTGCCCTATGACAACATAGTAATGCACTACATTGCCATATGGCATGCTATGGCCACGTAGTTATCTTGTGGATCTACACATGATTGCCAGTTACATCACTGTAGTGGCATGTTCCCCTGGTATAATGCACCACTACAGCAATGTAGCAGGGAAATCTAACCGTGCACTGTGCGCATGGCACAGTAACCCCCTGTACTGCGCTGTGCTTTAGTACTTTCAAAAAGAAGTATTAAAGCACGGTGCTATAGCAACGTCACCATGCGGCCATGTGTAGATGTGCCCAGGTACACAAAAAAGACCAATTCTCAACAGGGTTATAGCTTGAAAAGACACCTGCAAAAGAAGAGATAATTCCTAATCCAATCCATTATTTACTTTTCCTTATTTATTAAATAAACTATCCATTGTTCACATGGAACATTCTTGCATATTCTTGGTCATAAGCAAGTACAAGGAAGTTCCCCAAAAGGTTGGCTTTGTTGTGATTTTTACAGCAATGTTCCTAAATTCCCCACTCTTACACAGCTATACACTCACCTGGTTTCAGGCTGTATGTAGCACTGCTGAAATGCCATCTCTGGGGCTAAGAGCTAGAGACCTACTTTGAGGTTAAAAACTTTGAGATTACAAATAGGGTATTGACAAGGGAAAAGAGTAGGGCAGGGGGGATCCCAATCAGTCTCCAGAGGCTGCAGCAGAAGCTTTAAGGGTTGACAGGCTCCCCTGAAATCCATTTTCATAGCCCTGGGTGAGCTGGGGATGGGAAGAGAAAAGTCATTTGAAAAAATCTATATTTTAAAGTTCTTGACTCTGGTCTTCTGACCTTCTCAAAATGTGGACCATATTATATTCTTCATGGAGACTGCTCCTTAGATCAGTTAGAGAGAAGGAAGAGAATGAAAATGTGGAGGACTGCTATTAATAGCTGAAATTCTCAAAAGAACAAATACTTTTCCATCTACTTTGAAGCCTTATATCCCCATAAAAATGGGAATAACCACTTTCAAAAACAGACCAAAATGTCTTTATGCTTGAAATGGTTATGCATGTCTAAGTGTTGGATTTTTTATTTGAATGACTTACACAAGCCAAGAGACAGAGAAGAAAATCCACTAATGTCAATATTTGAGGTTCCCATGCCACTATTATGAAAAGAAACAGTGCACCATAGGGCAAGAGATCATAGATAACCAGTCAGATGTTATGTACAAATACTAGAGTGCCTCTATTCAGCAATTATATCCCCAGTAGTGGTCCCCTGGAGTTGCCTTATTACTGCAATAAAGTTGTGCAATACTTACGTTGATGGAATCCATTTGAAAGAGTCTAATGTGTAATGTAATTCTAAGAGCAAAGTCCCTGACTGGTACATTAACTCCCCCATTTTAGAATGCTGAACAACCAAATTATATTCAGCTACAATCCAAACCAGTTTCCTAAACACATGGGAAGCTGCAGGCAACTCTGCACCCAAACTTATTTTTATGATGGTCTATTAGTTATAATATTAATGTGTTGAATATCACCCCATCTATCTGAAATGCACACATTTAATGTGTGTCCTCAATTCCTTGCGATCAATCCATGTCATAGCATGTCAAAGCATCAAAAGCTAAAAGCTAACAAAGGACCTGAAGACTGGTTTCTATTGACCTTCACAAGGTATAAGGTAGAATTCATGTGGTTCTAGGCTTTGAATATTTTTATGCAACTTCAAAATGTCTAAATAACAGAATACTCACAAGTAACTGAGCATTAAACTGTTTCTACTCATAACCTGAGTTTAAGAAAACTTTGCTAAATGATAGGCTGACAGTAAGCTCAATGGGTATTGGCTCACATGCTTGCACTGCAATGCTGGGCTCTTTTAAAAGCAGCACATGCATTTATATAAACAGTGAAATGCACATGAGCACTGAGAAAATGGCAGCAGCGTGCTTTTTAACTAAAACATATCAAAGGTGTGTCAACTTGAATGTCTCCTTACATGTAACTCAGTGAATATAAAACTTCAAGGAAAGTCCACCCACCTGCAGGTTACAAACTGCAGAGTTGGCATCCTGGCTTCCCCTTTCTACTGCCTATATCTTAGATTAGAAATTTGGGTTTTCTTAAAACCGGGACACTATTTCTCATAGAACTTTCTCTGGAATTTGGAGAAGGCATCATGTTTGGTAATAGCTTCTATGATCTCTTTTACATCATGAGAGTTCTTATCAGTACAGCTTTTTTATCTTCATATTGCATTGCCTATTATTTGAAACAATATAACCACAAAGGCAGGATCAAAACTTTCCACTGAGTTATGAGAAGCTGCTAAATACTGACTGGTTTTTCATTTGGGTAGATCAGGTGTCCCTTGCTTGTTATGAGTCAGACTGATTATTAAATAAAGGTGTATTTTCCTTTGCTAAAAAGGGTGAGGCAAAAGAATATGGAGAAGGGAAGCAGAAACAGGGAAGGAGGAATCCTGAGATTAAAAGACCAGCCTTAGTCCTCAGACGATTCATCACTGGGCACATCTACACATGCATTTCATCTGGTCTAAATTTGCTCTGGTGTAAAATACTCTGGAGTAAGTGCTTTTGGGCAGGCATCAATGCATGTGGGAATTAGGAAGCAGATTTGCTGCTCTTTGCATCAAATTTCCTGCAGCCCTGTAATAGGCTCCTGCCACCACAGAGGGGAGCTCTAGGCTCTGGCTGCAGCTGCCAGCACCTGGCATCCATCTTTAAAAGCCAGCCCTGCTCTCTGGCCAGACTCTTCTTTGCTTAGGAGCAATATGGCAACCTACACGGGAGCAGTGTGCCCAGCACAGAGCCGCTCTCTCCTTGCCCACTCTGCCTCTGTGTGCTATGGCTGTTCTAGCCCCTGTCCCTGGTAGCAACGACTAGCACCCCACACTTCTGCTGGCCTCTGTACTGGCTCTGCTGGCCCATCACACTGACTGAGGGCTGGATCACAGCCATCTCGCCCCACCTGGTTCTCCCCACCACAGTGACCATCTGTTAGGCCACTGACCACTGTCCCAGGGCCACTGCTACTGCACCGCTCCTGCCAGCAGGGATGTAATAAAAGTCTTCTGGATGCCACCGCTGAGGTTGCCATAGTCCTCCTGGGCCTCCATCTCTGCAATCTCTGGGCCCGCTGGGCCAGCCAGGACTAGTGGTGGCACATTGTCAGCCATACCTGGAATGATGAGCAGTGGCTGAAGGTCTTCCACATGTCCTGGGAAACTTTATGTGACCTCATGGAGCAGCTCCAGCCCCACCTAGTGTGGCAGGTCTCCAGGATGTGGGGCCTTTGACACTGGTTCCCACTACACTCTCTCAAAAAAACTAAATGACTGTGGCATTGATACTTACACAATCATATGGGTGGCAAATTGGCTAGATGGTCACACCCAGAGAGTGGTGGTGGATGGATTGTTTTCAACCTGGAGGAATGTGGGCAGTGGAGTCCTCCAGGGCTCTGTCCTGAGGCCTGTACTGTTCAACATCTTTATCAGCAATCTGGATGTGGGTGTGGAAAGCACACTGTCCAAACTTGCTGACAACACCAAGATGTGGGGCAAGGTGGGCACACTGGAGGGGAGGGACAAAATCCAGCTACATCTAGACAGGTTACAGAGGTGGGCGGATGAGACTAGGATTGAATTCAACACAGACAAGTGAAGGATACTGCATCCAGGGAGAAGGAACCAGCAACACACCTATAGGCTGGGGAACAATCTTCTTGTCAACACAATGGAAGAAAGGGAACTTGGAGTTATTGTTGACTCCAGGATGAACATGAGCTGCCAATGCAAGGAAGCAGTCAGTAAGGCTAACCGCACCTTGTCGTGCATCTACAGATGTATGACAAGCAGGTCCAGGGAGGTGATCCTTCCCCCCTATGCAGCATTGATCAGGCCACTGTTGGAGTACTGCCTCCAGTTCTGGTTGCCAGACTTCAAGAAGAATGTGACTAGTATTGAGAGGGTCCAGAGGAGTTCTACTTACATGGTCAAGGGGCAGTTGGTCAGGCCCTACGAGGAGAGGCTGAAGGGCCTCAATCTATTCAGCCTCCACGAGAGAAGGCTAAGAGGGGATCTGGTGGCCATTTACAAACTCACCAGGGGGAACCAGCGGGAATTGGGGGAGGCTCTGTTCCCCCCAGGCACCACCGGGGTTTACTAGGAATAATGGCCACAAATTGTTAGAGAGAAGGTTCACGCCGGACACCAGGAGACATTACTTTACAGTTAGATCTGCCAGGCTCTGGAATGGACTTCCAAGGAAGGTAGTGATCTCTCCTACCCTGGGGGTCTTCAAGAGGAGGCTGGACAGATATTTGGCTGGGGTGTTATGGCCCTGCACTTGTTCCTGCCCAGGACAGGGGGTCAGACCTGATGAACTGTTTATGTCCCTTTTGACCCTAAGCACTATGAAACTAGGAGGCAATGACCCTGAAGCCACATCCAGGCTGCGAGAGGCAGCCTTTCCCCAACGTACAACTGCAGGCCCTGTAGAGCCATGAGATAAAAGCTATTTGTGACAATTTGCAACACTTCTGAGATGAGATGCTCTGTACCAGGGACCCATGTGCTGCACAGCTTCAGACGGGGGGGCGGGGGGGGGGTCAAACATGGCTGGGGGCTCAGGGACTATGGTAAGTCAGGTGGGCAGGCCAAGGCCACTGCTGGCCAAGCCCCCCGTCCCTGCTTTCTGCCCGGGGGCCAGTGGGCTGCTGGGTCCTAGACACAGGCAGCCTGTTCCCAGAGTGGGGCAGGTCAGGCTCCTGGAAGAACCTCCTGCCACAGCTCCAAACCCTGTTCCCCTAACTCCTTCTGCAGGCCAACCACTCTCCTGTGCTTTGGCCCATCCCACAGCACTCGGGCTTGGGAGGTGCGGGGATCCCATACACCTAGGACGAGGAGATGCCCACACCCCCACTCTCCCTGCAGGGGGCCTCTATGGGGAGATGCTCTAGGGCCAGCCCCCTGGTGCACTTGTGCTGTGCCACAAGTGTGCCCCTGATGCACGTTATAGGTGGTGCATGAGGAGCTGTTTGTGTGAGCCAAGGGATGCCCAACCCACTATGCCCTGCTGATGATGATTGCCATAGTGCCCTGGGCACATGTGCACACCTGGTACAGCGCCCTGAACTATGATGGCATGGGGGATAGGCTCTGGCTGTGCTGCAAACTCTGCTGCCCTCTGGAGGGCTACCTGTCACTGTACTACATGACCCTGCCCCAGCAGCCAAGGAGGACATTGCCACTGGCACTGACACATTCCTCAGCATGAGAGGCCCATGCCCACCTAGCTGTGGGGGCATAGGCTGCTCAGTGAGCTTTGGTACTGTCTCCTCCCTCCCTGTGTGCATTTGGGGGGGGCACAGGAGTGCAGGCAGGCTGGGCAGGAGAAGGGGCAGGGGCTGGGGCAGGGGAAGGGGCAGGGGCTGAGGTGCAGAGGGCCCTCCCCCCAGGGAGGGCCTTACCTTGTGGCTGGGGTTGGCATGGCCAGCAGCTCTGCTCAGACTTGGCTGGTGGTGATGGCATCTGGCTGCAGGCAGTGTCCTCTAATGGAGGGGTTCACCATGCAGGTGTCTGGCCAGGGTCCCCCTGGTGAGAAGCTATGTTGATGGCCAGAAGGGTCATGGCCAGCCATGCCCCCTGGCTGGGCCTGGGGCTGCGCAGCTGGTGCGGCAGGTGTTGGCCCAGGCTCCTTGAGCTGCTGGTGGAAACTGCAGCCAGATAGCTGAGTAGGATAGGGTGCTGCATACCCAAGGGGCCCTCCTCCAGTGATGTGTCACCAGAGATGCCAGGCTGGGCCAGGATGGGTGGGTGCTTGGGCAGGCCACCTGTGTTGCTGAAGATAGCTCAGTTCCAGCCTGGGTCCTGGGGCTCAAAGATGACCCTCAGGTTGCCACATACAGGGCATGGCCTAACGGACATGGCCAGACCAATGATTGTGGTTGGTCACAGCAACCCACGGTGCCCACAAGGCTTTGACCTTTATGTGGCACTGCTGCACCAATTGGTTGTGCCCGTGCTCCAACATTTGGCCTGACAGGGTCTTGTAGAATGGGGCACTGGAGCACCCACCCTGATCAAACTGGTGCTGAACTTCTGCCTCACCCCACAGTGCCACAAAGTCACCAGTCTCCTTCTTGGTTCAGCTGGAGTGCTGGGTGGAGAGCACAGTGTGGGCATAGACATGGACATGGCCTGGACAAGGAGGATGCCATGGTGGGTCCTGCACTGACTCTCTGGGTGCCCACACAGCTGTCTCTGTTGCTGGTCCCATGCAGCTGCCTGCAGCACCCAGTGCAGCAGCACAGCAAGGGAATGGTGGATGCAAAGCACAGTCAATGCTCCACAGCACCTGCAGGCACAGGGCAGGCTGCTGGGGGTGTGCTGCAGGCAGGCAGTGCTGGCCCTGTTGGCCAGAAGCTACTTACAGCTGGCCCTAGGGACTGACAGGCCTGGGCAGAGGCTGCAGCAGCCTGAAGCACCCTGCTGGCCTGGACAGTGCTGTCCTGGCCACTGTGTAGCAGTGAAGTGCCAAGCAGCAGTGCTGGGATGCAGGCAGGGAGGCACAACTAGGCTGTGGCCTGCCCAGGGGGATAAGGGGCCTGGAGTGCCCTCAGGCTCCCTGTTGAGGGTGCCCCAGGGCTCAAAATGTCTGCAGGCTTTTAAAGCCTGCAGGCAGAGGCTGTCATAAAGGCAGCCCAGGCCTGGGGCAGGAGAGGCTCCCAGCCCAGAGTGGCAGAGCAGACCCAGGAGACGGTCATATCTACACGTGCATTACTGTGCAGTAACTAATACCATGTAAATTTGCTACTTACATTGCAAATTTACATGGGATTAGGGGGTATTACTATGCAGTACGCATGTGCAAATCTAGATGCTTACTAAGCTAATGCACATTTACTCCTCTTGTCCAGACACACCTACTGAAGGTTTCAACTAAAATGATGATAATTTTACCCTGAAAGAGGATTTTCTGAAGGTCTGGCTTTTATGCCTTACTAGAATTTGAGGTTAAATTAATCCTCTGTATTTAATCTGAATACCTACAATGATGTAACCTTTTCACGCTATCTTTTCTCTTTAACGCACCCAAGAACCTACAATCCATATCTTCTCTGCTCCCAGAATACTGACAGTTTCTGGGACAGTGCACTAGCCCTCAACCACCAAGTCACAACCATCACCATCCTCCCTGGCATTTCTCAAATACACCCATGCAATGTAGACTTCAACCTATGATGCTTTAGCAAATTGCCACATATCTGTGAGCCATTATTTCCTTAAGGCCTGCAAACCACCACCATGAATTTAATTTAATTTATGGGGCTGAAAGGTTCAGTTACAGAGTCAACTGTGGAAACAGATCTAGAGAAAAAATGAAATTGAAATAAGTTTGAGGCCAATGGCTTTGTCACTGCTGTAAATGAACAAATGTTCTTCCTGTACAGATGCCCTAATCAAGCTAGATGTTTAATTGCATTGTTTCTCAGATATGAGCAGTAGCATAAAGATCAAGGGGTGAGTGTTTTAACCTGATTGTTCATGCCTGTAAAGTGAGGTTTAGTATTAGAGACAGGCACATACTGTGGTGTGAACCTCTCACAATTCTCTACGCGCCCAAAGCTCTGAAAAACAGTATTAACCCTATCTCACCTATAAAACAAATTCTAGCAAGTTAGATATGAATTTGTGTGGGAACAGTGTTTCAGCTATAAGCAGGTTGTGGCATGGTTCAGTGTTCACTTATCTAGAAATCAGGCAACTTGGGTTCTCTTTTAGCTCAACGTAAGACTTCCTGTGTTTCCTTAGTTTGCTTGCTAATACATATCTACCTGCGTAAAGTGCTTTGAACCCTGCAAAAAAGTGCTAACAAAGACATCGGCTATATTAAGAGGACTATTCATGCTTCAACTGTGGTGATAGAACTGTAGCAGATGGATGACCAGCGCCGACACATCTCTATCAGAAGAAGCCTTTTTCTGCATCCACGTAAGGATTTTATGCTAGCATAGCTGTGTCAGCTACTGGAGGATGATTTTCTCATACTCCTAGCTGACAGAGCTATTTCAGCAACACTTTGTAATGCAGATGAGGCCGATGTCTGAAAGGAGTTTCCAATATTTGTCCTGATGAGAATGAAGGGCTAGCTTCCATTGTTCCACTGAATTATAGTAGAGGCCATATGAATCTGGGTCCCATTGGACAGTGTGGTAGTATCTTAGGGACTGCCTATACATAGATGCTTTATCACTTTAGTTATGCTGGTATAGCTAAAGTAGCTAATGTGCCTAGTGCACAAACAGTTAGACTTGTGTAGCTTATTTTAATTCAAGAACCAAAAATGTTCGGGCTTTTACCGGTATAATCTTTATCTATATATCTATCTGTATAGCTATATATCTATATATAAGCAAAAACTCATGTCCTTGACACTGTTAGGCCAGTAAAACTAAGTTCAGAGGAGCTTTTCGGGAAGTAATCACTGCACACAATGTTTTTACAGTATAGTTCATTTGAAAAGGGCTGACTGTAACCAGGTTCAGAGCTAAAATAAGAACACTGCTCAGAAGCATGAATCTCGTGAAGACACCTCATACGACTCTCAAACAGAGCAATCCTCTACATCAATTGCAATATTAGCTCACTTAAAATTCTCACACTCCCTCTTCCCCATCCCTCCCCACATTAAACAGCTGTTATTTCATTTTTGCAGATTTTAAATTTATCGGAAGATCCTTGAGTTTTAATTACCAAAGGCCTGATAAAAATTTCAACTAGCAGCTGTTGTCAGTGAGTAGCCCCCTGGAGATGTGGTATGGGGAGGAGAAAAAAGCAGCGTGACAGTAAAACATTCATTTGGATGTTCGCAGTTTCCAGAGAAGCTTACTGTGTGCCATTGGTACCTGCAGGCTCCATGTCAGTGGGAAAAGAAAGCAGAAGAGAGAAAGACAAGCTGCAAAATAACCACAGTACATTCCCATCTGGTACACCCTTCCCAGGTACAGAATGAAACCAGAAGCTGCAGCCTTTAGGAAGTGGTATCACTTCTTCCACCCCAGCCCAGATGTGAGAAAGAAACAAAAAGCCCCCTACCACTCCATGGCACCCCTAATTCACTCTGTATTCCTGAGCTACACAAAGCTTTTGCTTCTGTGGAAATGCTCCCATGCTTAGAGCATTCCAACAGGGAGTTGATCTTATAATTCAAGAATTCCTCTGAGGAGGAACTCAATTGTTCTAAAACAAGTGTCCTTAAGCCAACTGTGTGTTTCAAATTAAGTCACACTGGTTTTCCCCAGGTGGCTGAAATCTCTGTACCCAGTATATGTTACAGAAACGTATTGTATGGCTAATGTCCCTAATGCCCAAGTTAGAGCGAGTGCAATACAGGAATAATGGAAAGAACAGAAAACCTTCAGCCCTCTTTGCTACCCCCAGAAAAGGTCACAATGCTGCACCTGAAAACAAATATCCCATATTCCACCTATAAATTAAAAAACAAATCCCTGCTGCTAACACTGCGTAAACCTTTGTGAAGCTCTGTCACATCTACTCAGAGAACCTTGCCATCCTTTGTGAAGTCACTCAGCTTTTCTGTTCCTTTAGATCCTGCGCATTATTTACTCCAGGTGTATTTTTAAGATGCTTAATTTTCTATCAAGGGTTTTTTTAATCCATAATTCATTAACTTGTATCCATCACATTATGCAAGAGAGAAAAGTCAACAAGCAATTACCAAACAGAAAATAAGCAAGGTGCATGCCCCCAAACTGTTTTTCTGTACTGATACACTTGCAATCCTCTACTGCCCATATTAATTTGCAATAGCACAAACTTCACAAATCGTAGTGTGGAGGTGTGTCAGGTTCCTTACCTGGAAATCCTTATACATGCCAATAGTAACTATTCAGGTTAGTTAGGTTTTGCTAGATCAGGTGCAGTGCTCAGTGAAGGCTGACCTCTAAACAGCAGGGAAACTCCTGCTAACCAGGCATCCCTATAAATAAGGCATGCCCTAGTTTGGTTATCTCCAGCCCTAGGCTTCATCTGTTCAGATTTTTTTTTTCTAATAAAAAACCATGACAAACCACAACACTTGTTGGGTTGCTAGTTAAATTCCTCCTTCGATTTCATGACAACCCATATTGATCTACTATGGCCCAAAATATCAAGTCAGAATTGTCTGGAGGCAAAAAAGGACCATTTTGTGCCTAAGTCACTTTCTCAGCTTTTGTTCCCCATCTATATAAAAGGTGTCGTGCAGCTGAATAAATGCTGTGAAGTTCTGCTTATGGGAAAGGAAGAAGTATCTTGGCCTGAAAATCTTAAAGTGTTGCTCAATATTTTGGCATTGTCTTTTGCATACACCAGCCATGAGGACATGAGCACAGTAAGGAAAGAAAAACATAAATCAAAGATTTGTTTTCCACCTGATTTGTATTGTCTCTAGGTCTCATTAAGAAACATCCAAATGCCCCCAGCACCCTTCAGTCAAGCTTACTGTGGAAAATTATGGGAAAACTAGGTACAGGCACCATCAGCAGTTTTTTTAATCTGTTCTGCAAACAGCAAAACAACAAACCCCAAACCTTTAAGCTTTGTAGGCCTAAACAAACCCTCAGGCAAGGCTGTGCATAGCCTGTGGATAGCTTAAAGGGGAAATCTCTTTCCAGCACTGCAGGCAACTCATAGTGACCCTTGGTCCCAGTTTTATTATCCAAAGAAACCTGCAGCAAATCAAAATAGAAAACATCATAACTTATTACTTCACTGTAGGTAGAAATCTATATACACTGCTACTGTTGGTGCATCCAAAATGAAGCTGAATCAGTGCATTTTAAGCAAACCTATGAAGAGTTTCCATAGCTTCAAAGCCCCCAACTGCCCTAAGCCCCACTGCTAAATTAACCTCCTAAATGTTTCCAGTGGTGCATACACCAGCCAAAACAAATGCGATTCAGTGGGCATGTCTACACATGCATTTCCACTGGCTTAAATTCACTGCATGGAATGTTACTGCATAGTAAGTAGGAATAGGCCAGTGTCTACATGTGCCAATGTTAAAGCACATTAATGCTGTGTGTGGACTGACTTGGGACTTAAATTAGTCTGTCCTGAGGGAGAGCGGGGGAAAGAGCCCCAAACACTGAATGGGGCCCCTTGGGGTGGGATGCATGCGTAAAGAGAGAAAAAAATACAGAAATAACTCAAACAAAATGCTTACCAGCAGCAGGACCCACTGCGCAGCTGGAGCAAGAAAGGGAATCAGCGCAGGTCATAAGCCGCGCCTTTATCCAGCTGAAACTGGCTGGTGATGTCATCGGCAATCAGCGGCTGGCGGAGATAAGACAGACTTCTGGGGAAGATGGGGGGAGAGGCGGAGCAGAGTTGGGGAGGACTCCGACGCCAGATGCCATCCAGGATACCCCGAGAGAGAAAGAGCCGGCAGGGGCTCTCTACACCAGTGAGGAACAGCATGGTGAGGAGACAGGGGAGCCAGAAGAGGCTCTCTATGGCAACAGAGGTGGGAGCATTGGGGGAATGCGGGAGGCAAAGGAGGCTCCCCCTCCAGGTGGAGACAGAAGGGAGCAACAAGGGGAGCTGCAGAGCAAGACGGCAAGAGGCTGGGTGCCAGCCCATAACATAAGAAGTAGCCGTGTACATGGGGAGATACCGCAGGACACCAGAAGCTGGATATTTCTTACAGTGGAGAAGGACAGCAGCGGCACGTACCACACGTGGTGGAGTGAGGGGTGAAACGACCCAGGGCAAAGGGCCACAGTCTATGCTGACCATACAACGGGCAAAACCCCAGCGGGATCATAGAGAGTGAAAGTTGCTCTGTTACCCTAACAGAAAGGCAGGGCAAGGGACCGGACGGGTCCTTCCCGACTTAATTTGTGTTGGTTTTTCCTTTTTTGTTTCCCCCTTTTGGAGGGCCTAAGAGGTAGGGTGAGCCAATGCAGGCAGGGTAGCTCTGTATTGTATTTTCCTTTGCTCTCCATCTTTTATTTGAGCACAGGTAAAATTTAGAGTCCCAGGCTGGGATTGCTTTGAGACAGAAGGGAGTGATTTTCCGAAGCCCTACTACAGTCGGAGGTAGTTGTCTCAGGAGGCAGGGCCTAGAACATGATAGGGCTATGAAGGCCATCTAGTTCCAGGGATACAACATCATCAGGGGTACGGCCAAGAAGACCTGGTGACCCGCTGGAGGTTGGCATGAGGTTGGGGTGTAAGGAAGGTGGAGCCCCACAGACGACTGCTGGGCGGACTTCCCGCTGCAGCGGACCCCTGCATGGTTTGCTCCCCCACTGGTATAACATTCAAAGTCATAGGAGGTGAGTTTGGGGGAGGCCACCAGGTGATAGACAGCTGCCCACCGGCCTACAGGAGACTGTAGGACGTCCTCTAATGGCCACCCGGACCAAGGTCACACGTGACCCAATGTTCGAAACCAGGCAGGCACAGAGTCCCAAGTCAGTCCACACACACAGTGTTACTGTACAATAGACCGTGTCTACGTGTGCATTATTGCACAGTAACTAATTGGGTATAAATTGATACCTGCATGATGCAGGTATCAAATTTACACTGAAGTCAGCATAAGTCGCCATATTTACTGTGCAGTATGTGCATGCACATGTAGACATGTGCCCATACCACACAATAATTTTGGTTACTGTGCAGTAAATGTGCACATGTAGATGTTGCCAGTTCTGCTTATTTCCTTCTAAAATATTTCTGGAGAGAATTTCCCTTCTTGACATTCTATGAGATGCAACTAGCACAGCTGCTGGTTGTATCAAACAGCTGCCATTGCTCAGTCCAATGGGCCAGCTCCCTCCTAATGCCTAAAGGAAAAATGTGAGGGACAGGAGAAGGAGGGGCAGGGTGGGGAGGGAGTAAGGAGTGATACATTTAAAGAGCACCGCTTCCTAAGGAAGTGAGAAAAAAAGCACAGGGCAGTCTGCTTTCCATATCCCCTCTGCAAGGAAAGGAAGAGAAACCTGCTGTTTCTTTTGCCATTTCATGAAAGGACATGGTGAGCACATCTACATGAGATGCTACATTGCCGTAGCAATGAGCTATGTTACCATAGCTCATCACTATGGTGTCGTAGCATCCATGGGCATGAACTGACACTGACAGTACTGTGCATTATCCATGAGCTACTGCACAGTAGGGTTGGAAATGACCATGTGCTGCTGGGACTGCGCAGTACTAATTGCACAGTCAGTGGCACATGCAGATGCACCCAGTGAGGTGAAGAACTAAACCTGCCATAGTTACTTCCCAAGTTCCTCCAATTTACTTGGGGACTGGGGAGATAGGAAGACAGGGAGGAAAACAGGATTTTGAACCAACAATCATGATCAGAAAACTCTTAAAATGTTAGGACCGGTATGTCCTCTGTTTCATAGTAAACCATTTAGACAGGGTCTGTATGTATATGTTAATTATTTCTACAACACATTTACACTACCTTTTTAAGTGATCAGTACCCAGGCAATCTGTTCCCTCCCAGAGTAGCTTTTACTGATAGTTGTAGGGATTTCAAGCCTATTAGAAAGCAAAGGCCTAAAATCTACTAAAGGAAAACAGGTGCCACCGTAGTAACAAGTCAGCAAACAGTGTAATAAACCTTGTAAAATCTTGGAGGCAATATTGATTCTAATTTTATTGATATCAAGTGTAATATTATGTACCACTGTCCTCATTGTCACACATGGCTCATGAAAATAAAATGTTAGGTTTTAATGTAAAGCATATTTCAAGGTATGCACTCTGTTGCAAAAGTTGAAATAAGAACAAAACTCCCAAGACTGGCTATGTTGGTTTTCACTTAGCTGGGCAATATCAAGTACATAATCAACTTTGTAAAAATTTAAGACTGAAAATACAACCTTAGTGAAAAATATGTAAGACAATAATTCTCACCTGCCCAAATTGTGAGGCAAATTGAGAATATTGGGATTTGTCTGCAGACAATTCCAACAGAAAAGGAAATATCTGTCAAATAGATTTCTTGCAATCATAAGGTTAGATCCACTCTAAGGTGTTCAATCCAGTGACCTCCTCTAGGCATTTAAAATGTATTTCTTTGGCCCCCTCTACATGTAACAGGTATCACACAATTAACTGGTTAATTGCACAGCTACCTTAAGACCAGCTATAAAGTTATAAAGTGCAAAGTAGCTATCATGCCATAAAAACCTCCAACCAGATATAAAGTTAGACCTTGTAAATGTGGGCTGGGGCTGAGAGTCTCCTACCTGCTTGGGACTCTCAGCCCAACAGGTGCCAGTGGCCAGGACCCAGAGTCCCAGAGCTGCATATGTCAGGTCCTTGCAGTGTGCTTCTTGGTAAACCCCTGAGGTAGGAAGATTGTCAGGGGTGATCCCTCAACCTGGGGGTATGTGAGCTGCCCCCACAGCTGGGAGTCCCTCAACTGGGGTGCATGGGGCTCTTAGCTGTGGGAGCTTGCTTCTTGCCAGCGCAGAGGGAGCCCAAATTTTGCCCTGGCAATAAAGCACACTGGGATCTAATGCGTCATCCCACAATCGCACCTCCTGCCATGCACATGTGACATGGCAGGAGGCACAATTGTATGAATTGCATGTTAGTTCCCATTGCTCCTTTATTTGCATGTGTAGAGGACTCACAAGTTGTCTCAGTAAATGGATGACAACCTCCCCTTTCCCCAGAACAATATTCTGGTTACGTTGTTATTCTCCTCATTTTTTATTGTTTTTGTTTATTGAGATTTTCACAGAGAAATAACTCATACCCATAGCAATGTCTGATGCACAAAGACCTGGATACTGTTCATAGCACAATGCAAGTTTGTAAAGCATAAATCAAAAACAGGAGCAGCAACAGCTTCCCTGAATTCTAGAAAAGGAAAACATAAAAAGTGCTCTCCCTACTCCCCGAAGGAAAGGTAGAGCTACATTATCCCTTTTCAGTCATTTTATCTGGTGCTGCCTTTTTTTAAGGGCCTGATCCCAAATCCATTGAAAGGAAAAGGCTACATCTATAGTACTATTTGTAATTTCACCATGTTGAGGATCAGACCTGTGAATATTACAAGAATAACACAAGAGGATTTTATCACTGAAGTAAGTTCCAATCCAAACTCCTTTGAAATCAATGCCAGTACTAATAACAAAGTTTTACCACTGGCTTCCATAAATCTTGGATCAAGCCATCAACTTGGAAATCATACTATAAGAGAAGAACTTCTTCATCAAATAATCTAAGATGTGCTAGACATCTTCACTACTAGGGATGCTTCAAAACCTCTTCAGTTTCAAACTGACAGTTTCACACACTCAAAATATTTACTTTTCAACCTAAAATTCAATTTGCTGAATATCTCTTAAAAAGGTTTTGCAAAAACCCTTCCAGATCACTGTTATTTTCTGCTGAATAACATCATTTCCCCTCCTGCCTCCCTGCACAATGAAAACGGGAAAAAAAGGGAATTCTTTCCTTCCCCCTCCAAACATAACTTGTACACTGAATGCTGTCTTTGGACCAAATTTGGCATGTAAACGTGTCTCTGGATTGGAAAATCAAAACAGTTTTAAATAAAAGTTGTGACTGTTTAAAAGATGGGTGGGAGCACATGGAGTAGAAAGCAGTACATTTTAGCACAGCACTTAATGATGCATTTGAGAGGGGTGGCAACCATCAAGCAGCAGGACAGCAAGAACTAATGAACTCAGGTGTTGAAGCAGAGGATGGTTTCAAGCAACATAACTCTGAAAGTGAGTGATGCAGTTTAGTAAAGAGAGTAGGACATTTGGCTCCAGATTTCTGACATAATAGAACCTTTAGGCCATGTCTACATCAGGTATTAACAAAGATATCCCTAACACAAATCATACTTCATGAGCAAGCACTGTGCTTAAACAGTTATTATAAACCACATTCTATTGCTTCATGTAGGGATCCTTGTTCATAAGCGGTCAACAAGACTGCAGTGATATGGTTGTCTGCTGACTGAACATGTGGGGAATAAAGGCTCCATGACTGTCAGTTTCCCTATCTCAAATAGGTCAATTAAGCATCAAACTCCTGAGTTTTCTGAAATTTGGCTCTAAAATGGCCAATGTTGAAAATGCACAGTTGCTTTCCTATTCTGGAATCTTGTCAGGGTGAGTGTACACAAAGAAGGCCATGTGCCCACCAGTGGTGGAACAACGAAGTCTCAGTAACAACAACTGCTTTTCCCTCTATAGGCATTAGGGCTGTGCGAAGCTTCGGTCCCTGAGATTCAGCCTGATTTGGTGGCTGAATGTCCAAATCCGAATTGAATCAGAGGACCCTTTAATCTCTCCGAATTGAGTCAGAACCCTCGGAATCAATTCGGAGAGATTCAGAAAGATTCAGAAATTCAGACATAGACACAGCTTTAAATGTTTTTTCTATATACCGCTAGGTAGCAGGCGGCTTGTGAGTGATGCAATGCTGGGGCACATGGAGTGTCCCACAGAAGCACAGGGGGCTCCCCAGCGTGCCCAGCAGCAGACCTGGAAATGGACCAGATCCCCCCCCCAGCATTTCTCTTGTGAAGGCTGAACAGGTTCAGGTCCCATAGCCTCTCATTGTAGGGTCTGCCCTGCTGTCCCCGGATCATGCAGGTGGCCCTCCTCTGGACCCTCTCAATGTTGTCCGCATCCCTCTTGAAGTGGGGTGCTCAGAACTGGACACTACTCCAGCTGTGGCCTGACCAGTGTTGCGTAGAGGGGGAGGATCACCTCCTTGGACCTACTTGAGATGCACCTGTGGATGCACGATAGGGTTCGGTTAGCCCTGCCAACCGTGACCTCGCATTGTCAGCCCATGTTCATCTCGGAGTCAATGATGACTCCAAGATCCCTTTCTGCCTCCGTGCTCTCAAGAATGGAGGTTCCCATCTTATAAGTGTGCTGCTGGTTACTACTGCCCAAGTGCAGCACCCTGCACTTGTCCATATTGAAACGCATCCTGTTTTTGTTAGCCCACCCTTGCAACCTATCCAGGTCTTTCTGCAGTCTTTCCCTCCCTACTAGCATGCCCACCTCACCCCAAATTTTGGTATCATCAGCAAATTTGAACAGGTTGCTTTTCACCCCGTCATCCAAATCGCTGATAAAGAAATTGAACAGTGCGGGCCCAAGGACCGAGCTCTAGGGGACTCCGCTGCCCACTTCCCCCCAGGTCGAATATGAACCATCCACCACCACCCTCTGAGTACAACTCTTCAGCCAATTAGCAATCCATCTGACTGTGTAGGCATCGATGCCACAGTCGCCTAGTTTTTTAATGAGGATGGGGTGGGAGACAGTGTCAAAGGCCTTGTTGAAGTCTAGAAAGACTACGTCCATGGCGACACCTGCAAGAGAGCCATCCACGTGCTCCCTGGTGGATGTGGAAGTGGACTGGAAGTAGTTCTGGGCCACTTCCAGGTTTGCCACGGAGCACATGGAGCATGTGGAGCCCCCCCCCCCCCCCCCCCCCGGGGGGCCACTCCACAACCCCCCGCAGTGGGACACTCCATCAGCCCCAGCATCACAGCACTCACAAGCCCCTCACAAGCCACGCTGGTATCTCAAGGTATGTAGAAAAAACTTTTAAAGCTGTGTCTATAGCCGAATCACTGATTCTCTGAATCAGCATCAAATCTTCAGATTCAGATTCAGCCAAATTGAATCAGGGACAGTGATCCAAATCAACAAATCACTGTCCCTGATTCAGGTCGAATCTGAATCCAAATCCAAATTGAATAGGGCCCACTTCTCAAACCCCTAATAGACATCCCTTCTATGTGTTGGGCATTAACAAGATAAGCTTGTCTTGGACAATTTATATTGTCCATCCCTTCCCAAAGTAAAGTTATGTTAATTGAAAGAAGCCCCACCCTACTGGTTGCACAAATATCTGGCAGTTACTCCCCATACCAAATGCATGTATGCAGCACTTAATATTTTGCCATCTCTACCTGGCCTAATACGTACCAAAAAGTAGAGGATGTGTGAGTAAGATCCTATAAATTCTCCAAAAGCCTTCTGGTAATGAAAGCAGAGTGCATCTGCCCCTGAGTTCTGTGTTTCTGACCTGACATTTATATAATACAATGCAAGTGGGAACACCCACATGTTCTCAAAAAGCATAAAATATAAAACTGGTTTTCATTATCCTTTTGCAGAAGTGTTTGAATGTGCGGATTCCAAAAAGCGTGAAATTGCAAACTGCTTTATATTTTGGGACCCAAGCTGTAAAAATATGTTCTAATCTCAATTTATAATTGTGAACAAAACACCAGTTGGAGAGATTGGAACCCATAAAGAAAGTTATACTTCTGCTCTGGTTGCTGTTTGCTTTTTTACTCTAAAACCTGACTTCATTGTTTTATGGAGATTAGAACACATTAGAGACAGAGATGAGTGACTAGAGCACACAAGATTCTGTAATCCATTTTGTCAATTTTAAAACATTCAAGACTTTCTGAATACTTCTCTACTAGCTCATGCGCTAATCCAAAGCTTCTGTAACCAATAACAATCTTTCCATTAACTTAAATTTGATTGCTAGGTGGGCAATTTTGTGCATAATCTATATTGGAGTGGTAACCTCGGTATGTGAGAGTAAAGGATGATTGGGACTTCCATGCTAATTAGATTAATAGACTGAACATAGGTAACAGGCAGGGGAGCAGAGATGCAGCCCCCAGAAGATTGCAGACTGTCAAGCTACATTTACAGTCCAATCTGCATTCCCTTTACTGCCTGGCCATGGTCAAGGGAAGCAGAGACACAGGTAACTGTAGCCCTCCTCCCTGCCCTCTCCCCTGATGCCCCCTAGTTAGAGAACACACTGCTACATGCACCCATGGTGATTTTGAAACACTAGAGCTGAGGGCGGTGGCAGGGCTCTGCACATCTATCCACAGCTGAAACATTCAGTTTAAGTGCTTTAAAATACAACTGCTCTTTCAATTGCCTCAAATGCTACACCTGTCCCCACCCAAGGAAAATCCATAAAAAGTCCTGAGTTAGAAAATCAGTAGTAAATCCTCACTGTAGTTTATGAACAGCCTCTATTTCATATGGCAGCTTGTGGTGAAAAAAAAAATCATTAAGACTATTTCAAAGTGCAATGTCTCTAGATTCTTAAAGTATAATGACAGTATTGTTTTGAATTAAATTGCACAGGATTCTTCCAATGTGCTTGTACCAAAGCATGTTTGTTAGAAGTTGTAATAGGTTTTGCACAAATACCAGTTACAACATCAAAATGCTGGTTTTGAACAATGTGGATGCAATTTTCAAGTTGAAAATTGCACTGTTGAGAAAAGTTGATATTGTTACTGATTACAAGGTATAATTATAGCCCAAAAAGTCTTGATGGCATAATACTGTTGCAAAAATTAATGGTAGTGATGGGATTATCTTGACACAATGCATCAGAAATCCCGTGTACCGTTGTATGACAGAACTTCAGAAAATACAACTGTAATTCACCTTAACAATAGGAAGCTTTTTGTCCCCTGAAGTGACAAGTAGTTTCAGTCTTTTCCTACCACTGAACTCTCCCTCTGCTCAAACACTACAACATCATGCTTTTAGATTCAGAGTTCCAGGTCCAAACCCCACAAGGCATTTAGGGGTATTTAAGCTGGGGTAGACCCGTGGCAGCAATGTGTAACCTTTGCTAATACCTTATGGCTTTGTTAGTCACTGATGGCCAGTCTGGATATACAGGTTTCAGCATCTACTGCTCCCTGCAACCTAATTGGCCTGGTCCTTTAACTCCAGCAGGCTATTATGTCTAGAAGTACCAGGTTCAATCCCTTTAGCCATATATGAAGATTTAAATTTCTGCAGAGGTAGCTTTCTGCTCTTGTCCTTGTTAATGTGTAATGATGCCCCATGTCATGTTATCTCACGGGAAAGGAACTCGAGACATGGATTTAACAGCACGAGCTAAAGGACTAGGGCCTTTAGGTTAAAGGCAGGAGTCAATTCAAGCTTTAATATGTAGTGTAGGTGGTAGAGAAGGAGAAAATACTTCAGGGGGATAGCCTAGGATTGCAGCAGAGGTGACACTTAAAGGAAACTTGCAAGGAAAACTACATTTTACAATGGAGTATAATATGCAATTAGGTATATTAAAGTTTAATACTCTGGCCACTCATTAGCAGCTGCTGTCATTTACCACTGCCCCTGGTTGGCAGAAGAGATTGGTTTCACCTGTAGGGGAACCCATGGCCTTGTGCCCTCTCCTTTTCCCCAGTCTCCTGCCTGCTTTTGAAAATTGAGCCTCATTAAGCTCTCAGGAGGTGCTGGCAGTCCCAGGGAAGAGCAGCAGGAGGAATGGTGTTTATAGCATGTGTTGATTAGAACACTGTGCTGATGAATGTTTCTGCACAAAAAAAGTGTGCAGGCTGAGATAATTTTTAAAAAATATTTTGAGCACATGCTTTACACTGGTAGGTTCCAAGACAGAGAGGCTCACTTCTGAGACTGAGGCCCACAGTAGGTATCCCTGTTGCTGGAGTAGAGATACAAACCTTACCTGTTGCAGCCACTCCTGCCTGCATTTAATGTTCACTGCAACTCCAGGAGGAAGGAATTACACTGCCAGCTCTTCTGGTGCCCACAAAGTGCCAACAAAATTTATAGCCCAGAATAGAGCTTGCAATGTGCTAATGGACCTGGTTCACCCAATCCCCATACAAAGTAAGAATTAAAAGAGAAGATATTAACATAGTGGAGAAATATCAGTACTTCTTGCAGAGCATTGAGATCCTGTCTGGTGAACCTACAACAGGTGCTGAAAGGCAGCATGGGTTCATAACAGTCCATTTACACTATCAACTTTTCAGTGACCTGAATTTCAGGAGATGATATAAACCAAACAGTGGGGATATTGACAAGTTTTTCCTTTTCACTGGTGGTCCCTACCCTTCACTGCCCCACAGGTAAAAATGCTGAACAGGTAACATGCTGCAAGCAACCTCAGAGTTTGTACACCCTGCCAATGGCAGATAATTACTGTAATTACCTGTTGCTATAAGCAATGCTGGAATATTATCTGGGAGCACTGTGTTTGGAAGGAAAACATGTTATAGGATTATGTCTAACTCACCGCTTTCCCTACCCAGAGAACCTAAGACAGAGGTGACAGATGCTGTAAAACTAATTTCTGCTGTGGAGAACCTGAGGTAACGAAGAAATACTAAACAACTACACTATTCACTCAAGGATGGGAAGGGCTCAAAGTAAGCATAAAACAGCTGCCTGCAAAGCAAGGGGAAAATGATGACCAAGAGGAAAGAAGCATCTCTCCCTCCAACTAATAACTAACTTGCAGCCTGTGAAAATGTTCATAATCTTCTCTATACTCTGGGGGATAATGAAACTCCAAAGTAATCAGAGCAATACCACAGTGACTGGAACATCAACATAAGGAATCACAAATTCTGTGAATTCACCCTAAGAAATGTGGAAACCTGTGGGTAACTCACTTGGAGGGATTCCTTCAGACCCAGAGACGGGACAACAGCGATATGCATTTCATAGCTGTTAGGGGCTGGGAGGGACCTTACAGATCATCAGATCCAGCCCCCCTGCACTTGGGGAGGAAAGACTGCTGGGGTCAGATGACACCAGCAAGATGGGTGTTGAGATGCTTTTTGAAGACTGCCAGGATTGAGGACTATACCACCTCTGGGGGAAGCCTGTTCCAAACCCTCGGCACTTGACTTGTAAATAAGTTTTTCCTCATGTCTAGCCTGAAGCGATC
Source organism: Alligator sinensis (assembly GCF_000455745.1). Lineage (NCBI taxonomy): Eukaryota > Metazoa > Chordata > Crocodylia > Alligatoridae > Alligator > Alligator sinensis. Next base: position 248,514 of record NW_005842553.1, read on the forward strand.
TTCAGTCAGTTTATGCTCATTATTTATTGTCCTTCCCCGGGGGGTCTTGGTGAATAGATGCTTCCCCAGGCCCAGATGTACACCCCTGATATACTTATAGGCTGCTACCAAGTCTCCTCTGAGTCTTTTCTTCTCCAGGCTGAACAGTCCCAAGTCTTTCAGCCTCTCGTCATATGGCCTGGTCTCAAGGCCTCTAATCATTCACATGGCCCTCCTTTGGACTCTCTCAAGCTTCTCTACATCCTTCCTGAAGTGCGGCGCCCAGAACTGGATGTAGCGTGGATGAGGTCAGACCAAGGCCGAGTAGAGTGAAGATGATATCCTTATCCTTGCTCAAGATGCCTCGGTAGATGCATGCCAGTGTTTGATAAGCTCGGGCAGCTACGGCATTGCATTGGTGACTCATGTTTATTTTGTTGTCTATCACGACACCCAAGACTTCATCAGTTGTGGTGCTGGGAAGCATAGCGCTGCTGAGCCTGTAAGTGTGTTGTGGGTTATTTCTTCCCAGGTGGAGCAGCTTACATTTCTATGTATTAAACAACATCAAGTTGAGGTCCATCCACCTCTTGAGCCTGTCCAGATCAGCCTGTAATGCCAGCCTGTCATTGAGCATGGCCATGCTCTTCCACAGTTTGGTGTCATCAGCAAACTTTCCCAGTTCACTTTTAATTACCAAATCCAGATCATTGATGAACATGTTGAAAAGCACTTGTCTGAGTACTGAACTCTAAGGAACACCACTGGTTACCTTCTGCCATGGTGACTCAGTTACCTAGCCACTGGACCGTAAAGTAGCTGAGGCCACATTTTCCCAATTTTACCATGAGGACATTATGGGAGACCAAGTCAAAGGCCTTTTTGAAGTCTAAGTATATAACATCAACCTCATTTCCCCTATCCAGGTGGTGAGTTACCTGATCATAGAAGAAAATGAGGCTGGTCTGGCATGACCTACCAATAATGAAGCCATGCTTGCTATCCTTCAAAATACTGCTTTCTCTTAACCTGTCTGTAATGGATTCTTTGATACTTTTCTCCAAGATTTTACCAGAGATTGAGGTCAAACTGATAGGCCTGTAATTTCCTGGGTCCTCCTTTCTCCCCTTCTTAAAGATAGGCACCACATTGGCCTTCTTCCAGTCTTTGGGACCTCTCCCAAGTGCCACGAGTCTTCAAATAACTTGGCCATGGGTCACACAATGATGTTGGCCAATTCTTTTAGCACTTTTGGGTGTAGTTCATCTTGTCCTGCTGACTTGTAGATATTGAGCCTTTGTAGTTGCTCCCCCACAAGATCTATGCCAACCACTGGGGGTTGGCCTCCCCACCATGATCCTTCTGTATCCTGTCAAGTGAGCTAACACTCTTAGTCTGGCGGAATACTGATGTGAAGTATTCATTCAGGAGTTCAGTTTTGTCCTGAGTGTCAGTTATCAGCCATCCCACTTCATTCATCAGGGACCCTATGCTTCCCTTATTTTTTCCTGGCTTCCTACATATCTAAAGAAGGACTTTTTGTTGTCCTTGATTCTGATTGCCAATTTGTACTTGGTTTGTGCTTTTGCTGTCTTGATCTGCTTTTGATATGCACTGGGGATGGTACCATATGTTCCTATTTCAGTGCATTATCCATGTAGGAAGCAACACAAAGGTAGCAGAGAATGTTGGAGCCTTTTCCTTTTTTCTGAGCTTTTGGGTATGAAAGTAGCTGAAGTGAGCATTGATGCAAATTTAGCTGTTGCTAAACAAAGTTTGTTTGTATTAATCAGAGATGGCTTCATTATCAATCTAGGAATGATCCTCTTTCTCCCTCTCTCTCATTCACACACACAATCTTGCAGTGAGATGAATATTATGTGTTCTTTCAACTAACTCCATCTCCATATAAAGTAGTCTGTTCTATCAAACAAATACAAATCACTGTCTTCATTTTTCATTAGAAACAGAAAGCTAAGCAATTTTAAAAAATATCTTAAGCTCAATTAGCATTTATCATAACTTCCCAGGTACAACCTGCATTTATCTCCCAGCAGCTTAAAACGAAGGCCTGTTGAGAGGTTAGGGATAAAGAAACCATTTAGCACTTGATCTCTGCACAGGGTATTAAACAATCCAGCCCATTCCTAAACCAATGCTGTCAACCTATAATCTGCAAAAAGATTAAGGGTATATAATATACTTTAAAAACTGCACAGTTTAAGGCCTCTTTATCAGACATTTTTTCCCAAATTCACTATCCAGATTTTACAGCTCACACTTGAAATGACAGTCCAGTAATTTCATTACTATGTCACTTTTAACTGACAGTAAAAGGGCGGCTTCCTGACTGCATAAGAGTTGAAAAGCAAGGAAGGAAAGGCAGGCTGTGGTTAAGGCAAAGGACAATCAGGGGAGCCATATGACCCAAAATGGGGCTGGGCTTGCAGAATTTAAGCCCAAGGCTTAAACTGGACAGGCAGTCTATCCCTGGGGGCCATAAAAGAAAAGCTCCTGAGCAGGCTGCAGGGGAAGCCTCTGATAAACCATCCAAGCTGCTTGGGGTAAGCCAGCCTTAGTGCTGGGGAAGTACTGGTGGTTTATGGAGAGAATGTAAAGGTGGTAGAGGTCTCAATTGGCCTGGGAGCAGAGCCAGGGCCCAAGGGATAGGGGCCAAGTCTGAGAAACAGGACCACAGGAGAAGCAAGAAACAGGGCAGGGGGCCTGTAGCCCACAGAGGCCTGGGCCCTAGAGGGTCGGGAAAGAGTTGGGAGTAATTAAAGTGACAGAGGCCTGAGCCAAGGAGGTGCAGAGATTGCAAGCCTAAGCCCAAGAGAGGTTGAGATTGTTTGGGGTACAGAGATCCAAGCTCAGGAGGGGCTGGGGTAATTAAAGGCACCAGGGACAGAGGCCCCAACAGTGGCAGAGACTGTTCCAGGCTTAGCGGCCTTCATTGACGGGCACTGACACTGGGGACAAAGGCCCATGGATGAGAGATTGACTGGACTGGATAGTGAGGCTTAATGCCCAATGAAGAGCAAGCAATTGACATGGCTAAAGTGTGGGGTGAGGCTGTGTAATTAGCCCTTAAGAGATAAGTAGTAACAACTGTTTTCATGAGTAGGAGATCTCACTTAGGGAACCCTGATGCAGCCTCCTTCTTTTCCTAAAAGTATAACTTCATGAAAGTTGAAGGCGTGGCAGATGAACTGAAGGGTAGATTGCCTAAAGCACATACAAGCGACAAGGGCTGAGGGGAGCTCCAAAGGCACCGTGGCCACCCCTGAGGCAGAAAGAACCCTATTACACAAGCCTTTGGCAACATTATTTGAAAAAATTAATATTATTATTATATGGACCTATAAGATGATCGCATGTAAAAATTAATCTGTTGCTCTATCCATAGTTATAGCTGCTTAGATGTAAGATGCCCGCCCCTTATTTCAAGCCATGAATATAGGGAAGATATGTAGTATTCAATGTAATAAACAACCATCCCAAAGAAACACTGCATCCTTAAAGACCTTTCCATTCTGCATTTTATATCCCCTAGAGATGCTAATGAAAAAACAACTTCCTTGAAGGGCATATACACTATTCCTTAACTGTACAGACAAGGAAACTGAGCCAGCAAGAGATGAAGTAACTTGCTCAAGATGTTCACAGACTCAAGGCTTTGCTTTTGCTCATCAGTTATTCTCTTGGAGGCAGGTACAAAGAGCCAATGATTATCTCACTCCTTAAGAGTTTTTCTCCCCCATGTAGAGAATATGATTGGAAGAAGGGGGATGGTGGCCAGTATGCTTCCTGCTGAATGGAAAGACCTTGTGACATATTTAGCAAGCATTTGGAGATAAGTGAAAATTTACTCCAGACTGGCCTTCAGCTCCTGTCCCAGAAGCAGGGGAAAAAAACCAAGAAAACAGCAGAAACCTTGCCAGAATGATCACCGGTTATAAGAAATGAGGTTCTTATAATGAAGTAATACAGTGGCAAACACAAGGGCTCAATAGCTTTATTCCCTTAATTTGCATTATCCATGACCCAAAATGAAATCTGCCTCAACATCCTATGGTAGTACTATTTTCTCTGCAAGTTAACAGAAATAAACACTATGTTACCACTATGGGGGTAGGTTTATTGAGAAAAGATTTTCAAAGTAATCAAGGATTTTGTAGGACTGGCTGATCAAGTCCTAGAAAATCTGTCAACCTTCCAGTTATGACCTCCATTCCAGTTATAGACATGTAAACATTCAACCAGTCTTTTAATTTAAAAAAGGTCTATTGCCTATGTTCACTAGTGAAAGCACGTACACACACATACACATACACACAGTTTTTTATAAAACAGTATGACTTGAGACCGCAAAACCTGGCCTTCTTGTGGATTAAAGATAAACAGGTTTTTATATTAGATTAGATATGATCCTGGTTTTCTCTGATCCTCCCCCCCCTAGTTTTCAGTGTTAAAAAAGTAACCCAAAATCCACATTTTCCCATGATTAAAATGAAACACCACTAATACACACACACACACACACAAGGCCTGTGCAAATAGGGAACTATTGAATTCAGAGCTGGCTGATTCAGATGCCAGAGATTTGATTCAGAGATCTGAATTATTTTTCCGATTCGATTCGGCCGAATCTCTTCAGAAGATTCAGAGCTGATTCGGAGATTCGATCATAGAGTATAATGGGGAATTAATGAAATAGCTATAACTTTGTTGTCTTTTGGCTGATTTGGATGGAACTTGTAGAAACGGTAGCCTCCACCATGAGGCGTGCCGAGTCTCAAGGTGATAAGTTCAGGGGTTTCTGGGAAACTGCACCTCAACATCCTGAATGCAAAACTCATGTCACATACGTGTGTTCAATTCACAGTGGGGTGAATACTGCAGGGATGGTAGCTCCTGCTGCTGACACAAAGCCTGCCAAGTTTCAAGGAGATAGGTGCAAGGGTTTGAGGTACAGTTTCCCAGAAACTGCTGACAAGCAAAACTCATGACATAGGTGACACTGTGTGTGTGTTAAGGCACAGGGGGGTGAAAACTGAAGCAGTGGTAGCCCCTGCTGAGGCCAGAAAGACTGACAAGTTTCAAGGAGATAGGTGCAGGGGTTTGGGGGAAACTGTACCTCAAGCTGCAGACAAGCAAAATTCATGACATGGGTGACACTGTGTGTGTTAAGGCGCAGCAGGGTGAAAGTTGCAGGCTTGCTAGCCCCTGATGAGGCCACAAAGCCTGCCACCTGTCAAGGAGATAGGTGCAGGGGCTTCTGGCTTCTGGGGCCTTGCACCTCTACCTGCTGACAGGCAAAACTTGTGACACGGGTGCTTGTGCAACTGTGTCTGTCTTGGGGCTGAGTGGGGGGAGGGAGAGAACTACTACAGGCCTGGCTACTAGGTCCTGCTGCAGCCACAAAGCCTGCCAGCTGTTAAGGAGATAGGTGCAGGGGGATTCTGGGGCCCTGTACCCCTAGCTGCTGACAAGCAAAACTTGTGACATAGGTGCTTGTGCAACTGACTGTCTGTCTTGGGCCAGAACCAGCTCCTGGCTCTGTATTGATTCTTTCCTCTTAGTTTGTGGTTTTGTAGGGGTTAATCCTTGCTCATTAACTTGTTAACTAGTAGATAGCTACTGTGTATTGAGCTAGTCCCTGAGTAAATCATGATTGATTGGTAACATAGTAGCCTAGCAGCCATGCCTGTACTAGTTCCCTTGACCCCACTCCCATGCCCCAAAACAGATACAGTTGCACGAGCACCCATATCACGAGTTTTGCCTGTCAGCAGCTAGAGATGCAGGGCCCCAGAACCCAGAAGCCCCTGCACCTATCTCCTTGAAACTTGGCAAGTTTTGTGGCAATAGCATGAGCTACCAACTCTGCAGTATTTACCCAACTGTGGCTTAACACACATATGTGACTTGAGTTTTTCTTTCAGGATGTTGAGGTGCAGTTTCCCAGAAACCCCTACACCAATCTCCTTGAAACTTGGCAAGTTTTGTGGCAATAGCATGAGCTACCAACTCTGCAGTATTTACCCAACTGTGGCTTAACACACATATGTGACTTGAGTTTTTCTTTCAGGATGTTGAGGTGCAGTTTCCCAGAAACCTCTATACCCATCACCTTGAAACATGGTACACGTCATGCTTGCAGCAGAGGCTATGATCCCTGCAAGTTTTATCTCAATCATCCAAAAGACAACAAAGTTATAGATATTAAATTGATTCCCCATTATACTGTATGGCCAAATCTCCAAAATGATTCAGAAAGCCTAAAGCTTCCCATGATTCAATTTGGATTTGTAGATTCAGCCTCTGAATTGTATGTAGGTTTGTACACACGTGTGTGTGTGTGTGTGTGTGTGTATACATACATACATACATGATATAAATAGATCATAGAAAAGTGTGGATTTGTGGTAACTTTTTTTAACCTGGAAATTAGGGATTGATTGATTGATTGATTTTAATCAGAGACATCCAGGATCTCTGGATATGAATTAGTCAGAGCCACCACACTAAAACTACTAATGGAGTCTCCAAATAATATATATTTTTATTTTTTTAAGTTCAGTTTTGCGCCTCCAGAATACCTTTGGAACTGGAAACAGACAAGGTTAAAGGTACCAATTACAGCTGTTCTCAGGTGTTTAGCCAATCAGAGTCTGATTCAACCACATTTTTAGTTCAACTTTAAAAAGGTTCAGGTACATATTTAAACTCATGTTTGGCTAGAGCCCAGCTTTCTAACGTGCATCTATCAATAGCAGAAAAAAGCCTAGTGTTACATAGTATACAGAGTGTGGCAAGGCTGTGCTTCTCTGTAACAATAGCTAGTTTTGCCCTGTCAACCCTATGAAGATCATGATCTCATCTACTTCTGCACCTTGCTTCTCAGAGCACATTTTAAAAAGTTCCCTTTGAATATCACTAATTGTTTTAGCTTCTTCCCCCATCAGAGAAGCTTGGCATATAAAATGCATTTCAGTTTCTACCAAAACTGCAGTTCCTTCTCTAGAGATCACTTTGCTAGGGAGTGCTTTTACACTTCATTCACAGCAGCCAATGAAACATGGGCATGAACTAAAACCAAACAAGAAATCCCACACCTCTTGTCAAGCTCACTAATAAATCAACCCCATGTGGGGAAATCCCACAGTGTTATGGTACAGTCAGTATTAACGTACAGCCACAAAATCTGCAAACTTCAAGTCAACTCTGAATAACAGAGTTATAAGTTCTTTATGCAAGTTCTTATATTTGAGGGCTACATTTGTAGATTTCATATTCCAAGGGACCCCCCCTCCCCTTTTCTCCAGTCTCAATTTGAAAAAATACTCTCAGCACACTGAGGAGTTGCTACAAAAAATGCTGAGACCACCAGGGGGTGATGTAAAGAGAAGAGGGGGGGGAGGGGGAGGGGGAGGGGGAGGAAAAAAAAATCTGACAAAACATCTCATAGCTGTCAGCCCAAATCTGCTGGAATAGTTGTGATACCCAATCTGAATGCTGACAAAGCCATTCTCATAAGTAAAATGTTCCCCTTGGACAATATCATGGTAAGGCTCATTGGAGAACCATCAAAAAGAAAAGCTTGTAGCTGTTTTTCTTTC
>NW_005842553.1:256136-256958 GCF_000455745.1 Alligator sinensis
AGAGTCAGAAATAACAAGGCTCTACTGGTGTTACTGGGTGCACTCCTGACTTCGATAACATGGACACTGACTAGTCTTATCAAGTTTTTACAGTTCTTAAGACCCATGAACAGTATTAATATGCAACAGGTTGGATCAAAGAGACATTTGTAGCATATAAATGGTCACTGAATGGTAACCACGTTTGCCTCCATAGTAATGGATGCCATGTCATAGCTAATGCCCCTCCGCACTCCCGCCTCTCTCTCAATGTTCTAACTGACTGTGTATTAATAAGAAATTCTATCCTGATACCCTCCAGGGCCAAGTACAGACATTACATTTTTTCCAGTACGAGTGATTGGAAACTAGTCTATACTAGGGCTGTGCAAAACTTCAGGTGCTGATTTGATTTGGAGGAGATTCGGCTTGATTCGGTGACCGAATCTCCAAATCCAAATTGAATCAGGGGACCAATAAAAAGGTCTGAATTGATTTGAAGCTCTTCAAATCTTTAGAAAAGATTCAGAGAGTTTCGGTGATTCAGGCAGTCCCCGCCCACTGCAGCAGGGAGCTGGAGCCGGACTTGGAACTGGTAAGTAGTGGGTGGGGGAGCAGGGGCTGGGGGAGGAGGAGAGCACCATGGGGGACCTCTGCCAGGTCCTATCTCTGCCTGCTCCCCCACTGCTCCTGATCTCCACTCGCTCTCCCAGCTCCCCCGGTGCTTTAAAATAAAGCCCCCACTCAGCAGGTGCTGGCTGGCGGGGGGGTGATCTTTGCTGCCCCCCACTGCCCCACGCTGTTTGGGGGGCTCTGCATGAGCCCCTCAGGCCCCACCCCCCC
>NW_005842553.1:257910-283670 GCF_000455745.1 Alligator sinensis
GGCTTTTTGGGGGCCCCTGCATGAGCCCCTCAGGCCCCCCCCCCCCGCTCCCCCATCCCCCCCATGGCTGCCCTGCCCGCTCCAGCGGCCCTTTAAGAAAAAAAAAACCTGAGAAAAAAATCAGGGCTCACCAGATCCTGCAGCAGCCTTGGGGCTTTCTGGGGGCTCATGGAAGAGAGACCCCCATGTGGCGCAGGGCATTGTGGGGCAGCAGGGATCACCTCCCACTGGGCAGGAACCAGCGACTCTGGGGTTTGGAGGGTTTTTTTCCCCTTAAAGGGCTAGAGCTGGGGCAGGTGGGGAAATGGGGGTGCTGGGACAGTGGGAGGGGGCTGGGGGGCTCATGCACAGCCCCTCATGCAGCATGGGGCAGTGGGGATCACCCCCCTCCCACGCAGCACCACCCGGTGAGTCGGGGCTTTCTTTTTCAGTGCCGGGAGCTGGGGTGGGCAGGACAGCCATTGCCAGGCAGAGGATGCACCTGGGTGATTCGGAGATTCGGCTGAATCAATTCAGGACAGTGATCTGAATCACCGAATTGAATCACTGTTCCCCAAATTGGCCAAATCTAAATCCAAAGCGAATACTAGCCGCTTCACACAGGCCTAGTCTATACCCATAACAGAACAGAAATTTGGAGCACATAGAGTGGTTTAAAAATGGTGAAAGCCAGTCTAAGATTTGCCTCCTCCCCACCTACCAAAGGGTGAATGTGTGTTCTGTTCTCTACCAGTTTAAACAAAGCCACTTACAGAAAACTGCATAACTTGGAATTATTTCACCTCAGGCTTTTTGAATGTCTGGACCTAGCAAATGTGCTCTGCTTAAATCCAGAAGCAGAAACTCTGACTACTTTCCTCTGCATTTCTATTCATATAATTACCAGTCAATAGACACTTTGGAGCTTGTGAACCACACAGTGCAATGACATGTTTTAATCACATTTTAAAATTATACTAGCCAATTGTATGAGACCACCTGCACGTAGTAACTTCTGAAACTGAGGCAGATATCCTATTCTGGGATGTAACTAGATAATCTCACATAAACTAATATATTGCAGCTTATACTTGCTACCTCTTGTCTCTGCTTCCCTCTAGAATTGTTTATCTGCCTGCAAATCCATGGTTTCTATAGAAACTGAAATACTGTAGTTAAGGAAAAATATTCAATTGTCAACATAGGAAGATTGATTGTTTGGGGCTTTTTCTCTCCTCATATACCTAACACAGACATTCTGTTATTTAGTCTCAACTGGAATTCTTGTCCTGCTGGTCCCATCTGATATTTATGAGCGCTATGATCTAGTAACCTTCTTCCCTTGCTTAGTCACAACCTCCCTTTGCTTCTGCGACAACAAGACAAGCATGGTGAGAAGAAAAAGAAAAATCTTATGGCACGTGCATCACCATGAAAATCAGCAAGGGGCCAAGGTGCTGACCAAAGAGGAAAAAACCTCATAATTAGTTTTTAAAATTCCCTTTGGTTAGCGTTCTCTGAATAGCAAAAGCTAGCCATGGACTCTTTGCTATTCAAGTGGCATAGCTATACAGAGAGAAACAAAGATCAAACTCCACATCTTATCTGATGTATTATTCCTCTGGGTTATAAATTACTCATGCCTCAATTAGTGAAAGGAGCAGATAATTTTATGACAAATTAATTAGTGTACATAGGTAAACTAAAATAGAAGTGTCATACTGATGGTCAGCCTAATCCAGTGTGCTGTCTCCAGCACCAGCCAGCTTCAAAGAAAACTGTAAGAAACCCAACAAAAGGACATTATGCAGTAACAGGGCTGTAGGGAATACATTTGTTCCTTACCCCAGGCACTGAAGGGTTGGTTGATGTCCTAAAGCACCAGGGTTTATATCCTTTCTAGAATTTTATCCTAGATACTTCAACTGTGGATTTTCGTATAAATGGCTAATCCCTTTTCAATCCTAGTAAATTCGTTCCCTAAAATACCTGCTAAAAAGAACAGTACTAGCTAACTGTGTGTTCTGTTTATAGAAGTTTTAAATGTGTTGCCTTCTAATTTTCTTGGACAACCCTTTGTTCATGCATTGCAGTTAGTGGCAAACAGCAGTTCACAAAGAACTAAATATTGCACAGAAGGTTTATTGACTGACACGACATTGTGTCCTTCTATTAAGATATACAGAGCATAAAGGACAGGAGATTACTTATTTGTAGTTATATGATGGATTGGCATGGGTATTATGATGCTGGATTATCAGCATGAAAGCAATAGCAAGAATGAGCAAAAGAAATTAGCTTGAATAAGGAAACTGCATGTGTAAGGGAAGATGCTTGGTTAATAAGAGGAAGAATGAAAATGCAGCTGAAAGAGATGGTACAGAAACAGCTGAAGTACAAGGAAGGCTTAGGAGGGATGGAAGGGGCAAGAGGGGAAGAACAAGCAAACTAAGGCAAACCAATTAGCTGGAGTATGAAGCACAAGGCAACAGGGACTTTTCAGTGTAGATTGACCCGGGCAGAACAGCAATAGATGTAGGTGATTTTCACTATATTAATCTTAATAGATGAGAGGTAGAAAGACTATAAAGAAGGAGGTTACAGGAAAGACATCCTAGAGACCAAAGTAAAACCTCCCTCCCACAAAACAGCAGTGTAACAAATGCAATCCCTTTTTGCTATGTGGGAAATTAACAAAGCAAAACAACATTCAATTGTGAAAATTCATACCCATGGTTGGCGACCTTTGAAACTGAATGGGAACAATGAGATGGTCAGTCTCCACATGCACGCTGCCCAAATTACAGGAGATTCATCTCCCCAGCAGCCTCTTCTCAGACTCTGTCTCTTTATAGGAACTTTCATTAGCAAGTTAAGTGTAGGTCCTATGAGCAAATCTATCTGTGGTAAGGTCCTGCTGTCTTCTCTCAATAACTTTGGATTCTATCTTTTGCTAGTGATATTCTGTTCTTCTGTTTAGTTGGAAGGTACTGCATTACATCATGGAAATAAAAGTGGACTTCTCATGACTACTAGAGCTTTAAAACAACATGCATTGTTCATCATAAGAATACTATCCTTTATCTATAAATATATCTTTCAAACATACTCCTGGAAAACTTAAAAAACCTGACAGCAAGAATCTAGGCTTCTGAAGGACATATCCTTATTCCTGGACAAGACTTGCAATCTTAATAAAGTTGGTGCTAAAAGTTGAAGTAAACAACTGATAGGCACTTGTTCTCCAAAAGAGACTCAAGAGCTGGGAAGTAGGGAAATCAGTACTGTCTAAATGGAAGGAGGTTAAATTGGTGAAGATATGGTGATCTTAAAGAAAAATCAAAACTACAAATAAAACTCCTGACACGGGCTTTAACTTATAGGAAGAAGCCAGAGTCAGCCTTGGAATAACCTCTTCATGGAAGGGCATTGCCCCCAAAACCAAAGGGCCAATTCTAGTGCTGGAGAGTTTTTATGTACCCAGAATTCCTCAAGTTAGCAAATGACCTCATTCTAATTCTCAACGATACAACCTCCTTCCTTAGTAAAACAGAAAAGGGCTCTGGTCTATTAGGAACCATGCCACTGAGTACAGAGCAATCCAGTATTCACATTATAAAGAGCTCTGCATTTATTGTTGGGTTATTTTTATTAAATAGTAAAAGGTTATAAATTAGAAAAGGTCATTCATTTGCATTTATAAACAGAGGCCTATATCACAGAGTGGGTGAACAACGGCACTTTTCATGACAGCATACATTTTTCATTCACCACTTTCAAAGGGCTTGGCTTTGTGTTTGGAAAGCATTTCAAACAGCTAGAAAATACATAAATCAGCAAGGCAAACCCAAGCCTTCTTATAACATCACTACCTGCTAGCGTACAAGTAACATCTTACAACACCCACTAAATGGACAACATGTCTTATTTCCAAATCCTCTATAGCCATATGTAAAATGCACCACTCCAAAGTTTGTTTGTTTTTAAATAGAGTAAAAAAAATTAAAACCACTGGAAACACAGCTTGATGTCATGAATGATAAGCTGGGAAGTCAGTGGGAGTATTTCCTATGGCTTCAATGCACTTTGAATCAGGCAGTCCCTTATCTTCTGGGGATTTGGTATGCTAGGGATCCAAGTGCAGATTCTGGAACCAGGAAGTCTCAAATCCTAATCCTGTCTAAGGTTGGCATCCTGTGTGGCCTCACACAAACTTACCTTGCAACTCAGGCCCCCCATCTATAAAATGAAGATGATCATTCCCACTTCTGTAAAGTAACTCAGAGGGAGACTGACAGGATTAACTGGGTAATGCTCCTAAAGCACTTTGAAGGTGAAAATACTATGCAGGCACAAAGGTTTGTTTTTTTTGTACTGGAGAATTAAACAAAAAAACCACAGAGAATCCTGTATTGAGGCCAGTTTGTTCAGACAGAAAACCACTACCCAGTATTTAATTTTAAGAGGTACCAGTTTTGTATGTGAAAAGAGGTGGGTGAAGCTCATGATGTCTGAAGCTTTGCAAAAACCTCATGAATATTTCAGGGTGTGCAATCTGCAATCTCATTAATATGAGGGAAAGATGTATTTGGCTTGTTCCCTAATATTCTCCTTTTCACACATCAAGAGTATGGGAAAAGAAAGCCTCTGGCTTTGAAATACACTTCCCATGTTGCTCAGGTTGGCCCAAGCTGATTGGCACTTAAACCTGTATACCAAATATACCTTTTCCTGTGTGGACAGGACTGGCCAGGGAGGGTTTCCTTTTGTGGAGGTTGGCATCTGTAAAGGAAAGCTGATTTATCATAGATTCATAGATTGTAAGCCTGGAAGTGACCTTGGAAGGTCATTGGGTCCAGGCAGGAAAGATAGCTGAGGTCAGGTGACCCCAACAAGGTGACTGTCTTGAAGATTTCCAGGGTAGGCACCACTTCTGAAGGGAGCCAGTCTGGACACTAACTGTGAGTAAGTTTTTCCTAATGTTGAGCCAGAAACAGTCTTCCAGGAGTCTGTGGCCATTACTCCTGGCTTTCCCCAAGGGTGCCCTAGTGAACAGTTGTTCACCGAGCCCTTGATATAACCCCCTGATGTAGCAGTAAGCTGCTACCAAGTCCCCTCTCAGCCTTTTGTTTTTCAGACTGAAGAGTCCCAGGTCCCTCAGCCTTTCCTCGTATGGCTTGCCGTTCAAGTCTCTGGTCATACGGGTGGCCCTTCTCTGGACCCTTTCAAGCTTTACCACATTCTTGTTAAAGTGCAGTGCCCAGAATTGGACACAGTACTCCAGTTGTGGTCTCACCAAAGCTGAGTAGAACAGAAGAATCACTTCATTGGTTTTGCTGGAGATGGATTGGTTGATGCATGCCAGAGTATTGTTTGCCCTGCTGGCTACAGCATCACACTGCCAGCTCATATTCATTAGGGCTGTGCGAAATTCCAGCAGCTGTTTCATTTTGGAGGTGTTTCAGCCCATTTCGACATCTGAAACACTAAATCCAAAATGAAGTGGAAAGCTCCAAAACATCTCCAAAACTAACCAAAACCATCTGAAATATTTCAGAATCTTTCAGAGGTGGGCTTGCGAGGAAACAGAAACTCAGGAGAGAGAGGGGGATGAGAGTGAGGGGAGACTGCTCTGATACTGACATCTGTAGCTGGCCAGAGTCTGCAATCTGTCCCTAAGGTCCCTTCCAATCCCAGTGCTCTGGGGGAGGGATGGAGAAACAGCATATAAGGCTGTGTGAAGCCTCTCTCCACTTTTTGTTAGCTGTCTGTCTGGAAGCAACAGCGTGTGAAAGGTACTGGCTGGCTGCAGTGGCTGGCTTCCTAGTAGTCAGTCTCTTGCTGGTCTCTCTTCTTCGAAAGGATTGGATACACCTTTCCAGTTTCCAATATATTACAGATAGATGATATTTTGCACATAGAAGATATATTGCACACACCCACACACACACACACACACTAAACACATACAAGCTATATTATACACACACACACACACATTTTCCAGCACAGCAAACATTATGAAGTGTGCTAGAAAAGCAGGTGCCAGGTCTTCTGGCAAGGGAGGGAGAGAGGCTAGAGGGGGTAGCAGGAGAGCTGCAAGTTCCCCCACCTCCCCAAACTTAGATGTGCCTTCTTTCCTAGCAGCAATGAGGTTCTTCTGCTAGTGGCAGCAAGGAGGTGAGAGCAGTGCCTGCACCTGCCCCCCCTCCACTAACACCAGCAACAATAATAACCCCCAGAACCACCAGCATGACGAGCACCAGCATGACAGTCTCCTCCACCCCAATTTCAGTTCCCAGCCTGAGCCTTGCAATGCCAGAGGAGGAGCTGGATCTGGAACCAGGGGAGCTCAATTCCATTGCCAGAGAAGTTCTGGGGAAGGAGGGAGAATCTGAGTTTCTGGAAGACTTCATGGCCTCAGAAGGGGCTACCATCCCTGAAATTTTCATGCAAGTCAGGAAAGAAATGAAAAAGTTATAGGCATTTTAGTGATTTCCCATTATAGCCTATGACTGAATCACTGAAACAGCGGCAAAACTCCAAAACAGATTCGGCCGCATAGAAACAGAACAGTTTTCCAAGACACCAAACAAACAAACAAAAATCACTCTCTCTCTAAAATGGCCGAATCTGAAACCGAAATGAAACACAGGCATTTTGCACAGCCCTAATACTGTGGTCTATTATTACCCCCCCGTCTCTTTCTTTTGTGGTGCTGGTCAGCTTGGCACTGCCAAGCCTGTATGTGTGTAGGGGGTTGTCCATCTCCTGGTGGAGCACTTTACATTGTATAATGTTGAACTTCATCTGGTTCCAACTCACTCAACTTTCTAGCCTGTCTAGATCTGCCTGTATCTGTAGCCTATCTTTAAGCGTAACCATGCTTCCCCATAACTTGGTGTCTTGCATGAACTTGGCCAATGAGCTCTTTACCCCATCATCCAAATCATTGATAAAGATGTTGAAAAGCGCTGGACCAAGCACAGATCCCTGAGGGACACCACTGGCCACTTCTCACCTGGAAGACACAGATCCATTCATTAGGACTCTCTGAGTCCTACCCCACAGCTAGCTTTGTGCCCACCTAACTGTCTCACAGTTAAGTCACAATCTTCCAATTTTCTCATGAGAACATTATGGGATACCAGATCAAAGGCTTTTTGGAAGTCAGGGTATACAATGTCAACCTCTTCTCTCTTATCCAGGTGGTGAGTTACCTGATCATAAAAGGAAATGAGTTTCATAAGACAATACCTGCCCGTGAGAAAGCCATGCTGGCTGTCATTCAGACTCCTACCTTCTGGAAGCCTATCACACATAGACTCCTTAATTAATTTTTCCAGGATTTCCCCTGGGTGCTGCCCTGTTCATTTTGTACCCTATCTGGCATGATTTTCCCCTTGGCCCGGTGAAATGCCAAAGCAAGGTAGCTTTTCAGGAGTTCAGTTTTCTCCTGAGTGCTGGTAACCAGCTTCCTGAGTTTTTAAGCAATGGCCCCACACTCCCATTTGTTTTCTTCCTGTTCCCTATGTACCTAAAGAAGAACTTCTTCGAGTCCTTGATTCCCATTGCTAATCTAAATTCACTTCCAACCTTAGCCTTTCTAATTTGTTCCCAACAAATGCAGGCCATTGTTGTATAGTTCTTCTTGGGAGCTTGGGTCCCAAGCTTCCATTATCTGTACACCTCTTTCTTCTTTCTTAGGAGGACCATGATCTAGCCTAGAGGGCTTCCCAGCCCTTCTGGTACCTTTCCTCCACATGGGATTGGACTTCCTTTGTGCTTCAAGGATCGCGTCCTTAAAGAACAACCACTCTTCATTCACTCCTTTCAGCTTCGGTCCCTAGTCCAACAGTGCTACTCCTATTAATGACCTGAACTTGTTGAAATTTGTATTTTTGAAGTCCAAAACTTCAACCCTGCTATCTGCTCTGTCTACCTTGTGATGGACAGTGAATGAGATGGCTTCATGGTTGCTGTCACCCAGGCTACCCTCTGTCTTGAAGTCGATCACCAGGTCATCCCCTTTGGCCAGGACCAAGTCTAGGAGAGTGTTACCTCTGGTTGGTCCGTGTACCTCCTGAACCAGGAAGAGCTCTTCAATGCAGATCAGGAAGGAATGCGACCGGTCCGACTTGGATGAGTGTTCCTCCCAAGAGATGTCTGGATAATTGAAGTTGCTCATGATGACCATGTACCGTGCATGTGCAGACTCTGTCTTGGGTGAACTCTAGATGTCTCTGTTCCTGGGTGAACTCTAGATCAGGTTCCCAGAGGTTTTCAAGCTGTTCTTCTTTGGAGCCAATGTCAGCCCCCAAGGAGGTATACTGCCCTTTCACATAGAGGGCTACACCTCCACCTTTCTTCCTTGCCCAGTCCCTTGTATGCAGATGACAGTTCCAGACTATTTGTTGCTTTATATAATGCATACCTATCTACAGACTGTGGTAGGTGCAGTGTGTGTGTGTGTGTGTGTGTGTGTGTGTGTGTGTGTGTGCGACTACTGAAAAACAAAGTACTCACACACACAAATAAAAGGGTAGCTAGCATCAGAGGCTACTCTGTATATGGCACAGAGCTATTAGGTAAAAAAATTCAAACATGGGACTTTTGAATCCACATTGTCATGGGATGGGGTCCTCAAGGGTGGCCGTGCTACCCCTAGGGCCCCTCAATCATGCCAGTACAGCCCACTGGGCACCCTCTATTCTCGCCTGCCATGTCTTGATGTCATTGTAATGAGTAGGGAGGCTGCATTTAAGCCTACTTGGGCACGGTCCAGATAGACTTCCTTGAACCCCGTGGGTCCCAGACCCCTTGTGGGTCCCATTTCAAAATAGATGTCCCGGAGACACCCCAGCCTTATGGGCTATATGCATGGCTCCAACCGTCCCTTTACCAAGCCCCAAGCCTCGCAGGTGGTACTGGCATTGTCTTGCCTAGGCCTTGTTATAATTTGGCCCCTTGTCCTCACTGTGCTCTCTGCAACCCTGTCTCTGTGCCCTCTCTGGTGTTGGGGTCTGTGCACCCCAAAATGCCATGCCCTCTCTGGCGCCAGGGCCCCCATGCTGCAGTGGGCCCCCAATGGGGCCTCCTCCTTCCCCAAATAGCCTCACCCAAACCACTGGTCTTATAAAACTACAACCTAACATAAGCCCCTGCATTACAACATAACACCTATGGCATAAGGTGTGATCTGCCCCTTTCTATTACTGGGAGCAGAACTTAGTTAGGCCTCTTCCCTTCACTTACTCTACGAGGGCTCCTTCCCCCTTAGCCGCCGACAGAGAACTGCCTTCTCTAGCTCCAGCCTGGGGTTTATACCTTGAGGTAGCAGGCGTACCTTGTGAATGGTGTGATGCTGGGGCAGATGGAGTGTCCCACAGGAGTGCCGGGGGGGAGGGGCTGTGTGCTCAGTGGCACACCCAGAAGTGGACCAGAAGTAATTCTGGTCCACTTCTGGATCTGCTGCCAAATGCACGTCCCTCCCTTGGCTCAATGATCAGCCATGGGGGAGGCCCAGGTGCCCTCCCAGACCCAGGAGGCACCAGTCACCAAGCTGAGGGGTGCAGAGAGGCCCCCCCAGCGCGCTCCCTGGAGAACCCAGAAACGGACTGGAAGTACTTGTGGTCCATTTCCGGGTCTGCTGCTGAGTGAGCTGGGGAGCCCCCCATGCTCCTGTGGGATGCTCCATATGCCCCAGCACTGCAGCATTCACAAGCTGCCTGGTACCTTGAGGTATGTAAAAAAAACGTTCAAAGCTGTGGCTGTATCCAAATCACCAAATCTTTCCGAATCTCTCCAAATCAATTAGGAGGGTTCCAATTTGATTCAGAGAGATTAAAGGATCTCCTGATTCGATTCAGATTTGGCTGAATCTCCACCAATTCGAATCAGGGACCGAAGCTTCACACAGCCCTACTAGTTAATTTTTATCAGCTATCAGCTAAACAGAACCCTTTTCCTCCCAAGCTGAAATGCATAAGAGTTTTTGATTCAGGTATGTCAAGACCTCGCAGCTCTGTGGGTCTTGTGGGTCTGCTACTATGGGAGGAGAGACTCCAACCTCTGCTGTTTCTTGAGGCAGATTATTATTCCCACACTACCCTAACCAAAAAAACCTGTGAAAACCCCTTTTTACTTGTGATTCTTCAGGCATTGTTTTCACTACAAAACTTTATCACAATGAAATAACAGAGTTTATCCACTACTAATGGAGATGAAACTGAACAGTTTTGTTCTAGTCTGTACTAAGCTGTGGTTAGCATTATATCAGCAAACAAGCATGGTTATAAAGTAGACAAAGTCTAGTCCTAGAAGAAAACAATTTATCCAAGGGAGGCTCTAGGGTATAGTCTTTATCCTCCTGTCACCAAGCTAAATCCCAAAGACTAAGGGAAAGATTTTCAAAGAACCTTAAGGGAGTTCAGTGCTACATGCCAGTGAAATTCAAAGGATTTGGTTATTTAACTCAGACTCCTTCAAAAAACCTCCCTCTAAGCATGTATGCTACAGACTATGCAATATAGGGAAAAATATTTTCCCTATGGGATTCACATACTCACATTATAGTTATATAAACCACTCATGGATGGAAACTGAAAAGTCATCACCTACTTATAGAGCTTTGCAAAAGTGGCTAATTTGTGGGGGTTTTGCTGATTTCTCCCTAGTGTAGGAAAAAAAATGTCACTTGTCGTTAATGGAGTGTCACACAGACTTTGGCCTGGAGCAGAGAACTTTAAGCCAGCAAAAAAAGAGAATTCAGCAGAAAAAAGCTTTCTTGCTTCAATTAGGGGATGAAAGGGGCCCTCAAAGACTCCTATAAATTTAAAGGAGGGTGAGGGGAGTATGAAAAAGGAGTGGCAATAAAGCTGCATGATTCTGCCTTAGTGCTGTAGCTGTGAACAGCAGCAAAAAGAAGACTTTTCAATTGCCAAGCTTTAAATGTGACAAAGTTCACGGTTTTCTACTCAGTTTCATTAGTATGAACCAGGAATCATTCCACTGAAATCAAAGATTTGCACTAATATCCACTCCAGTGTGTGGAGAGAAGAATCAGGCACTTCCTTTTCTCTATAGGTTCTTACATTACCCTCATCAGCATCACTGTAGTATCCGACTGCTTCCAGTAGAATATTAAGCAACGTGACTAGCATCTGTCATGTAAGCTTTGTTCTTTCATCCTTCCCCTGAGGGAAAATTGTCTGTGCAGAGTAATGTTTTTTTTTGTGAACGGGGTTGAACGATAATGAAGGAAAGGAATGTTCTGTTACACCCTGAAATAGTCTCCAAAAATAATTCACGGAAGCACCAATATTCAAGCATTTAAAAGCGGGTATGGAAAGAGCACTAAGGAATCAAAAACAGTCCTGCATTGGTGAAAGGACACATAATATAAACTACAGCAGTAGGCTTCAGCTACATCTACTGCCTATGACCCAAAATAGGGGAAAGCAGCAATTGTGATGGATACTAGAAGTAAGTGGAATTTGTTTCTTTACACTTTCAAAAAGTGTAATGATTTAGCCCTCTTATGTAAATAAATTATAGTAGATGTAAGATAAGAGCAAGCCAGTATACAACAGACACCACCGAGTATAAAGCAGAGAATGCTCTGTACAGTGAGATATTGTTCACTAGCATGATTCTATCTGAATATACTCGTAGCCTCAATGGAAAGTAAATCCAAGTTCCTCTCTGAATAAACTGCCTGTTATGTGTGCTAATGACAAATACGACTGAATCTGAAGAGCAAGTCCATTCAGTCCCTAGCACATTCAATACTCAAGCTGCTATCCATCTCTCAAATCCATAAGCTTTGGTACAGAAAGACGGGAGAAGACGATCTCTTTCAGCAGTGAAATGTTATTCAGTAGTGTTACTCCACACACCCCTTCTCCTTTGTCAAAGATCCTTATCCTCTCCACAGAAAGACACAGCCAGAAGTCCCCTGCAGTTCCTTTCACTCTGCACTGATTCAACACTGCATGGAGTACATTTACTTTTCCTTGTAACCGCCTCGTGAACAGTGCCATTTTGTCATAAATGCTGGGAATGCCACTTACAATTTCTGTTAGGTTTTCTCTAAGCATAGGTAGTTTCCAGAAAAATCAGCAGAATACTTTGTGCAAAATAATTTCATGTCTCCAAGCAAGCTTCATAAACCATAGCTCAAGTTTCAGCAGAAACAGTGAAGTCCTTTCTACCTTTTTTACTTTGGCCCTCTCTGGACAACTGCATGTAAAACATGACTATTCTAGTAAATGCCCTCATCAGATTCAAGGGTTTTACCTAACTATTTTAGATAAACATAACGATCAAGTCCCTTATTCACCTGGGAGGGAATTCTCCCAGAAGGTAGTGAAATTCCTGCCCAGGAGAACATCCCATCTCCCCACGCTCCTGTGAAATATGAAACATCATAACCAGAAGAAAACACACTTCTACATCCTGCTGGCCACCAGACAATTTCGAGGTAAACAGACTGTTCCAAATTTTATCTGAGCCTAATTTGCACAAAATGAAGTATTCCAACCAGATCTTGCAATGCCTTCAGCTCTCCTGTGAAATATGAATTTTCATTTCCATCTAGGAGAAATTTTACAATCTTTGCTTTCTCCTATGCCTGAAGATGGATGTTTGTGCCTGAAAGCTTGCAAATAAAGATTTTTTTTTTTTTTGTAAATATCTAGTTGGTCTAATAAAAGATATCACCTTTGCTACAAGTTCTGATTCCAGAGATTCAGGTATCTGACTGGAAATCAAGATACTTACTTTCTATTTGAAGCTATTCCACTAACCTTCTATGTGACATTTGACAAGTCATTTAATCTCTTTGCGTCTTACCTTTGCCTACCTTACTCATTTAATTGAAAGCACAATATGCATTGCCTCTCTACACCTCTTTGCACAAAAGGACTTGGATCTCAGCTGGGGCCTTTTTCACACTAATGTAATACAAATATAAATTGACCTGCAACTGCTATACATGAAAACCCTTATTCATGAACAATTATTCACTAACAAAAGCCCAGATTATCCAAACACTTACTCTTGTATGCAATTCTATTCATCTTCAATGCCACACTAAAGGCAAGATATGCACTTGCTTCAGTGACTGCAAGATTGGGGCCTTATAAAATAAGTTTCACATGTATAAGGATTGTTCTTCAGCACAAAGCCAATAACACAAAGGAAACTCCAAAAATTATAAAACCTTACCTTACAGCGACCAGGCATACATGAAGAGGATAGAAATAATCATTCTATCAGTTTGGTATCTGATGCAGAAAAACCTGTTTGCCTAGAAAATGCATAGAGCAGAGATGCTACAAGAGGAAACAGAAGTGAGCATATGAACTTGAATTAAACTGAACAAGAGGCAGCTGAAGACTAAGGAACATTTTACATACATAATTAAAATCTAAAACCTAATCTTCCAAGAAAATGCGTAGCCACCTAAAGAAAAATTATTAATTGAGAGGTAAGAGAAAAAGATCAAATCATAGTTCCATATAGATGAAAGAAATGAACAGTACAGAAAGGCAGACGAAAAGTCTGCCACAAATGTTGAAAGATGGCGTAATGATATTTTACAGCTCGGTTGGACTGCCGCTATATTCAGATATACCAAAAATCTCAGTGGATAAAACATGATCATGATACAACATTGTCAGAATGCCAGCACAGGCTCCAAAAGAAAAAAAAGAAAAAGGAAGAAGTATAGAAAAAAAACCAACCCAAAAACCAGCTTCAGTTTCTAACTTCAGAAATTGCATCTGAATGACAGGAAGAGACTTTAATTAAATGAAGGCCAGATACAATATCAGAACCACCCAGCAAAAAAAAGAATCTGTATTCTCTTTGTATAATACCTCCCCAAAAGTTCTAGTTCAGACAAGATGATAGAATTCCCTTAACAAATAAGTTCTTTACTCTTCTGACAGTTGATACAGACATCATTAAGCTGGAGGTTTTGGAGTCCAAACATCAAGGGTGAAATACCTACACCTCATTGAAACTGGAATTTTAAATCTTGACGAACTCAGCTTAAGTACTGAACCTCATAGCAAGATGCACACATTTTCAACAACAGAAAAAAGTATAGATGCACACAATATCAGAGACCAGGATTCAAAGTTTGCCCCTAAATATCAGCAGCTTGTATTTGGAAAGAATATAGATCTGTTTCACCGTCCTTCCCTCAACTGTTGTGCTATCTAGAAGTTGCTGTTCGTGGCAGAGGCATTTGGAGTTCGTCAGTGAAGCTGAGACAACTTCTGTTTCCATACACTTTTGAGGGCATTTTGGAATAAAGGGTTCAATATACAAATAAGATAATATTCAAAAGAACAATTTTATAAAATCAAGGACAACCCAACTAAAGGAAACACAGATTTGATTTCCTTTGAGGGAGATGGTTAGGTGGACAAGTGGTAGAGAAAAGCAAAGTGCATTTCCATCAAAATATACTCAAGTCCCAGATCTGGCTTTTGTCAGGGTCTTTCCAGGTGAATATGACTTGACAGGCAGATTTCCACTATAGTACTTTCCCCAAAGAGACAGAAACAATTAAAATTCTCATCACAAAAGGACTGGCATTTTTTTCTTCTTTATCCCAGACTGCAAAATGGTGATGTGGTTAATCAAAGCAATTCTAAATGGTAACATTATTATTCAAGCCTCTATTTCCAGACTGAGTCATTTAAATTAATAGATTTTCTGCTTTAGGCAAAAAAAAACACAAAAAAAAAGGACTGAAAAACTCAGAGAGTCTTAAAATAAAAGGAAAAAAAAGAAAAAGAAAAATCTCTATTCAACTACTGAAGCCAGAAAATCCTCACCCAATATGTCCCAACAGCTACTGGAGAATATTTGCTACATTCTGGGGCATAACAATATGTTGAGCTAGTTCATATAAAGAAGGGATTTAAATTTACAGTAATCAAAGTAA
Source organism: Alligator sinensis (assembly GCF_000455745.1). Taxonomy (NCBI): domain Eukaryota; kingdom Metazoa; phylum Chordata; order Crocodylia; family Alligatoridae; genus Alligator; species Alligator sinensis. Next base: position 272,849 of record NW_005842553.1, read on the forward strand.
AAAAAAAAAAAAAAAGCCTTCTGCTTTGTATTGAATAGATTTTACCTAAGTCACAAAATAACCATATGCACTGAGGTCTAACAGGCTAAGAGGGAGTCATTATTGTATTAGATATTTACATGTATGGATCTAAGTCAAGTCATAAGTACAGCATGTTTGATGTTTCCAACCTACTTTTTACTGGATGTGCATCCACATTGTAAATATGCACAAACATTACAGCACCATGGACAGTGCACACCTGAGTGCACACAGGACCTTGTCGCGCAGGACACTCAGCATGTGTTTTGTTTAGATTGTGGTAAGCATGATCACACCTCTGAATGTCCTAAGCAGTCACATGGTAAAGCTTACTATGATCTCTTATGTGTAATATGTGACAAACAGTCCAGGACTAGAAGCACTTCAGGACTCTGGTGTGATGCTGAGGCTGGGACCAAAAATCAGCTGGTATTTGGTCCCAACCCCAGCACCACACCAGAGTCCGGAACTGGCTCCAGTATGGTGCTAAAGCTGGGACCCAAAATCAGCTTACTGCTGGTTCCATACCCAGGACCACACCAGAACCCGTTCAAGATCCCAGTGCAGCATGCACTGGTATTATCTCCGGGAAGCAGCTGGAGGATAACTGTACACTTATTACTTAATACAATTTGGAGATATGCTTCCTGAAAAGCCCTCACTTTGCTATGATATGATTGCACTTAGCATGTTTTACTGCCTGAACATGCAGACATTCACATTTTAAGGTCAGGTAACACGTCCTAAGTGTAACATGCAACAAGGTGCACACACACATACACTTCTTGGTTTTCCAAGGTGTTTAGCTGCAGCAGTTTCCTCTGATATTCATGGAAGACTAGAACTTTTAAAAATTAAGCCCAGATAAGAGTAGCAACCTGTATGGACAAAGCTCAATGACAGATAAAATTCCAGTGTGAAAAAGTTATTCTGATGAAGAGGAAACTTAATTTTCATGATTATGCTGAGGAACTGCTTACAATAATGGGTTCCAATCAACAATCGCTGCCTCTAGCCAGGTTGTCACTATAGAAAAGGAATTCATATTTCAGAAATGTCAAGGTTAGCCTTTTAGAGTTTTATATTCAACAGATAGATAGATATTTATTTACAGCTTACCTAGACTCCAGGCAGGAGCAGGACAAGCATAACAGCAAACATTTGGGGGTGGATTTGAATCATAAGGACATTGAACACTAGGGAAGTGTCACAGCTTCCTTATCCACACATCTTTCCATTAGCAAAGTCAGGTATTCATAGCTTCTGAAAAAATAGGCTTGTAGCTTATGGAAGTTCATTGCTCTCAAATGAGTTGGTCTATAGAGGTGCCATCCTGCTCTGCCTTTTGCCCATTTTTCCATTAGGCCCCTGTACCTGTCTGTTTCTGGTGAAATAAAGAAAGCACCAGGACCTGGGTGTTTCTCAAGATTTCCTCAGGATGTCAAAGAACACTGGACAAGTTATTGAAATGTGAGCTCTGAAGAGAAAAGAGAAGTTCCACTCTGTCCAAAAGAACAGAACTTGCTGATGACAGTACTTCTAACAACATCACAGAATCTACAGTTGGTATAAGGAGACTCTTCCTGAAAGCTAGAAACCTCCACAGAAAAATAGGAATGAGCCAGGTGATTAGAGAGAGGAAGTGTTTTTGTTATTTTTTTCTTTTCCCATAGGGAGTCTTTTAAATTAGATTGCTTTATGTGGCATCCAAGGACATCTACTTTGAGTATGCATAAGGTAGTCACTTTGATAGGGCCCCCTGGCAGCTAGGTCTCAGGCAACCCTGATTATGCCCCAGGAAAGCAGACCCATACTCACCCTAGCCAAGGATGTGATAGAATACAGTAAGTTTTAATAAGGAGACTTGGTGAGAAAAGGTATGTGCAGAATATCAAGTGGGAATATTGAATATCTAGAATGGGGAGAATGTAATTTGAAATAGGCTGTGAACCAATGCAGCTGGAAGTGGGGGGAAGGAGGGGGGGAAGAGGGGGATGACCATTCTTTGATCTTGTGACTGCCAGGGGAACACAGGAAATTAAAAAAGAGAGATATTCTATCAATATTTATCCTTATTTTAATACACAAATATATTAATCTAAATTTCAATAAATTCAACTTTGTTCCAAAGCAGAATAGCAAACAATCCCTTGAACACTTATATAAACTCTGTTTCAATTATCCCAATGTCCCTCAAAAGAGATGAAATCCATGTAAGGGGAACAGCAATAAATATATCAGATCAAACTGAAATATAAGGCAAAATTTCAGAAGCAGGAATACCAACCACTCTCAATCCCTAGGCCTTTAATTCAAAGAGTATGAGTGACAAAATGCAGCTAGAAGAGTGAACATTTTTTCTTTCTGATAACTGTCTGATACAGTCATTGGGGGTTTTATGGACTCACTGTGTTAGAGAGCTCCTAAGCCTCTAGGTGAGCTGTCAAGTGCTCTCCCTGCATGTCAATGGATTCTTTCCCTGAGAACCAAATGAAGCAGCACCAGCTATCTCACTTCCTTGTGGTTGGCTTGTGCTGACTGAGAGCTCTAAAAAAAAAAATACATTTCAAAACTAAGTCTCAAACACTGAAGACTTGGTGTATCCTGTTCCTGGAAACTGCATCCTGAGGGCAATATGCTGCTTTACTACAGTGGTACCAATCCAGAGTGAATGTATTTTTAGAATTACTCTAGCTTTGCACTTGTGCACCTAAATACAGAATTTGTCTCCAGCCCTTTGGGTTAACATCAATCCACTAATATCTGTAAGATAAAGAAAAATAGGGTTTCTCTTGATGCAACAGATACCCAGAATTCCAAATACTGGACATATTTCTCTCTTCCTCTCTCTTTGCTATTTATGGATCCAGTTATCATAAGCAAGCATCTCACAATCTTCAATGCATTCGTCCTTACAACACCCTGTGTTAGTGGTCGGAAACATGAAGATAGAGAATCAACTAGGGCCACTTTCTAGACATAACACAACTAAGTCCAGCCTCTACAAGGGTACTGAAGTTGCTTGTCTGACTGTCTTCCAAATTTATGGAATTTATATTTTAATTGGTAATTTCATGAGAGGAGTCTCCATCACATCCAAGAAATACCTTCAGCGTAGATACTTTCATAGTATTTTGTGAATCTTCTTTGAGGTATTTTGCCCACAGGACATAGACCAGGGCAAACAAAGAGCCAAAATCACTTAAATAGTTGGCTATACTAAGGGAAAGGGAGGCAAGTAGATCACTCTAGGCATGTTTACACGTGCTGTTAATGCGGCTGAATAAACTGTGGTGACGTTTGCTCTGGAGTTTATTGCTCCTGGGTGTCATGTTTGTATATGCACCTAAGACCTCAGTACACTGAGCCAGAGCAAAGAAGCCCTGGCTGGCAGGGGACCCAAGGCGGGGGAGGCTGGGGGGAGGGGGGGCATGAGGGGGCTTCAGTATAGGGCTAGTCTCTGCACTGAAACTCTCTTGTGCCCCAACCAGCCCTATCAGCATCTACACATGTGTTGCAGTGGAGTAAATAACTCATGTCTGGCAGTACTATCCTACAGGGGAGTTAATTAGTTTACTCTGACCTAATAGCACCACACATGTAGATGGTGGCATTTTACTGTGGAGCTAATTAATTAGCTCCACAGTAAATATGTTGTGTAGCCCCACTGGCTATCAAATGTCTTCTAAACTTTCTAAAGGTTTGGTAAAGAATGGTAAAAGTATCTGAGGGTGGAGGGAAAGTATGTTTATGCAAAGGCTTATTTTTTCCCTCCAAGCCTTGTCATCCATTTCTCATAGCATGTTAACTTTAGTAACAAAAAGAAGTTCCATTTTGGACTAGAGAAAAAATAGTCAAGGAGCTAATCAGTGACATGGCATTTTAGTCACATGGCAACAGGAAGACAAAAAACAAACACCCCCGCCCCCCCCCATATTGCATATTTACAAGCACTATGTTCTCCCTAAGGAAGACATCTTCTGATACATGAAATATGGGAAGTGATAGGTCCATGACAGCAAGTGAAAATATATACCCATGAAGCAAATATTGATACATTCATACAGGACCTGGAAAGCCCTAGAATTTTCATGAAATGCTTAGCTCTAACTAAACTCTGACTGTAAACCTAGAAGGATAGGTTCTGCAGTTACAGGGATATACACAGATAAACAGCACAGTATGGTTATTGCTGATGTACAGGAAACACTTGGCTAAAGGGAGAAAAAATATACCTTCAAAGTAGAAAACTAATCAGATACTAGTAATAAATAATAAGGAATTAATTTGGAATTTCAATGAAAAAAATCTAAAGAATCCATGTATTTTCTTTCAAACATACTGTAGAGTTATAATCCTTGAGATCATTCATTAGCTACATCTTACACTACACATGCATGAAAACTACCAACAAAAGGTCTATATTTTCTCATTGTTTTCTCTGTTTACGCACAGACCTGATCTCTGTATCCACCTCTTCTCTCTTGACGTACAGTTGGATTGTAAGCTCTTTAAGACAGAAACCATGTTTTTTCTTTGGGTTTGCTCAGCATATAACACTAGTGCAAAAATATTCTGTGACAGGTTTTCTTATCTAGATCCACAAACCTGGGTTCAAAAAACAACCTTTTCTTTGTCAGTTTCCCAATTACTTGTCTTAGAACAGCAGAATAAATTTTATGACCAGTCCCTGAAATACTTGTGTGAGCTTCAGCTGTTATTAATTTCCTGCTTGCTCGGAAGATGATAAAAATCTCTCTGTACTTTTGTCATATATCTTATAAATACATGCATACATGGCTGTGTCATACCTTCAGCTCAAACTTTGAAGGCACCTGCACTTATGAATAAGCAGTCAGTCACCAATCATAATTGAGTATTTCTGCCTGCAAAACATGTCTATAGCCTTTTTGCATTTATATTTTAGTCTATGCATATACTACCACTAAAAAATTTCTGTTCTGTCGGTATATTGAACCCAGTCTTTTTAAATAGTGTGGCCCTACATGGCTTTCAAGAGTATGAAGTAATCCACTTACATAGTCCATCTTAAAAGTTTTGGCCGTCAACAACCATCTAAGTTTTTTTCTCTCTTTAAAAATTCAATAATAAATTGTAAATGTATTGCTGATCAGCAGTTCGAGTGTCCTATTTTATTTGAAAATCTATTAAGTTCTACACTTATCCCAAATGCAGGAAACAACATGACATCAGCATAGAAAGAGTGGCAAGTTTATTCAGAAAGCAAAATAGCATGTAAGGCCAATTTTCATCTTTTCTGAGATCTGGTAGGTGTATCTAAAACATTCTGGTGGGCCATAAATATATCCAACACTTCCCAGACTCTGGAGTACAAGTAGCAGTTCTGACAAAGAAAGTTATTAGGGTAGGCTCTGAACCTGCAGGATACTCTTCACAGGAGGAGATTCCTGCCTCTACACAAATCTTCCTGCTGCCTCAGTCAGTGCGACTCCATTCAGATGGAGGGAAGCATCTGCACAGAGTTTATGACAAGATTAGATCCCTAGTAACAACAGTAACGTGGGAACAAACGGTTGGTGGGGGGGGGAGTACTAGAACTCCCCATAGGAGAGAGCAACAAAAAACCATTTTGGTTGAGAGAAGAGGGACTGTCAGGAGAGACTGACTACAGGGGCTGAATTTACATTAACTGTTCAGCATTAATACTATATTTTTTTAATGCTTGATTTATCAAACTTAATGTGGTGGTAAAGCTGGTTTTACATGAAACAGATAAACACAATTATCCTCATGCTTATCCAAAAGCATTATAAAAAGTTTCTCATATTCACAATTCACTAAGATAAGGAGGATTTGCAATGATCAGGAAGCCTATAAACCTGAAAAAGCAGGAATTAAGGAAGACATTTGAAGTGTATGTTTATCATAGGCATGTCCAAAAGGGGACTATAAGGATTGCAGTATGGGTTGATGGCAGAAGATTGTCAATTAAAAAAAAATTAAAAGAAAAAAGGTTAGTTTAGTTACCTCATGTTTTGGTTTGTTTTTTTTTTTATATTCACTTTGGCTAAAATCTATTTGTATCACAATATCACTTACAGGTTTTTGGATCCTGCAATTTATGTTTTAAGAGATCAATGAAAAAACAATGAAACAAAACCAAGCCATTAAAAACACACAGCAGGATGCATTAGCGTAATCAGGTATGAAGACAGACATCCTTGCTAATAGCCCAACACATCAGAGACAGTTATTGTGCTTTTTTTCCCAGTTTAACAATTACCTAAATTGATCACATAGTGAATTAAGACAGTCCAGACAGGGGAACATGCTGAAAGATTAGGGGATTCATTCTGTTCAGATTACTTATGCAAGTAGTCCTATTGCTATAAATGGAGCAATGCAAGTCAGGTTGATCCCACCTCAACTAGAATTTTACAGCAGCTTTATATTAAAAGCAACCCCTTACTGAAGGACTGAATACAAACTCCACTGGAGTCAGTATGAAGATTCCCACAAATTTAAATGAAAATTGGACTGAACCCTGAGGAAAATGTATACTCCTGCCCACACATTTCAGGGTGCCTTGACTACAGCCTCCTACTTCTCACTCAGGCTGTGATAATAGACCAAGTAGGTCCTATGCCCTTTTCTACCACTCATGAAGTCAAGTGACTAAAGGCCTTATTGTGCTGCTGATATTTTTGAACATTTGCAACTTCATGTCAGAAATAAAGCTCTCTAAAGGCCTTTTTAGAGCCTTTCTTGTGGGAATTTTGACTTAGAAACTTCATTTTTAGAGGTCACTTTATAGCTCTACATATTACTGAATACACTTGAAACCTGACAAAGGATAGGACTAGAGTTGCATCTGTTTCTTTTACTAGATGCTGCATTGGATCCACACTGTTCACAGTACAGAATCTGAAATTAAGGGTTTTTTTTATTTAGGATGTTGGAAATGGTAGAAGCTGGACAAGGTGGAGAGAAATTAAAAAATTATTTATTTAATTTTTCCTTTTAAAAATGTAAAATGTTGGCAACTGTGAAAGCCTAAACTTACTGTAATCTTTGCAAATTAAAATTAAATTTAAAAAAATAGGCAATACATTTTTGCTGCCAAAGTTTTAAAGAAAACAGCTCTCTACATTGATGGAAATCACTGCTTCAGTACCTAAAACTGGAGTTTCTTGGACTGCTTTTAATGGCAAAAGCAATTTCTACAGGTGCAGATAAAGTCTTCTCCCTTTCAGCTTATTCAACTAGTTCAGTTCAATGGCTAATTCATTCAAAGTTGGAAATTAATTAATTTATCATTGAAAATTAGGGGGAGGAGGGGAAACAATGCACCATGGTTTCCTTCATAATTTATGAATGAAAAAGAGGTTCCAGAGAATTAAAATTTCTAGTCCTAAAATCTTGAAGGTAACTATAAAAGCTCACTTCAATTCACTACATTCAGATCATACTTTCTTTGCTTTAAAAACGAGTTATAAACACAAAACATGTTTTGATAAATGTGTCTTCTGTAGCGAAAACATTTTAAAGTAACTTTATATAGCTAACACTATTTTTAAAAGACTGTTTTGCTACATTTTATTTGAAGCCCAATTTTTATCCAAATATTACAAATGACAATCTACAACTTAATTATATCCTGCACCACATATGCACCACTTAATGTAAGAACAAAAATGAAAAATAATTAGAATTCCAATCCACGTGTGTTATATTACATAATTACTTACATAAATGCTTATTTGAATAGTGTGACACTCCTAGTTAGCAAAAAGGTACCACACAATGTAAAAAATATGTTTAGTCCCAGATCAACATAGTATGATTATCAACTTTTATTTAGAAAAACTACAAAGTACAAATGCAAACCAAGATTAACATTAATTCTTTCAGTCTCAACCTTTGCTGCTTATTTGTCCAAATTATGCTTAAAACTGATGATTAAAATCAATCTACCCTGAACAAAAGATGTCTCAGAGCAGAGGATTCTCAAGTTTTTCTACTGTAGACCACTTGTCATTGAAGAGCATCTTTTCAGGATATATTCTCGCCTGTTCCACTGTGTAGAACACCTCCACTCCCACTCATGACTGTAGCAGTCTACTAGCAACTGCAGCAATTGTATACAGAAAATCTATCCTGAAGGTGGCCACATATGTACCTTTAGTACCTGGCCATCTCAGTCTTGACTTTACGTATCCTCATATGTCACTTGTGAGTTAGGGAAGTACAAGTATTAGCATGTTACAGACTGAGAATTAAGGTACAGAAAAACAATAACGACTTGATAAAGGTCACATGGGAAATAGGAACTAAACTTGGGTTCATCAGTCCAAGGTTAGAGGATACTGGCCTACATCCCTCTAGAATCCTAACAGAAAAGCAACATTACCTTGTGGGCTGCCTGGTGCTGCTCTGCCACCTATGCCATGGGCTGCACTGGGGCCATGATTGGGGCAAGCCTGAGGGTAGTGGTGGGGCCAGGACAGGGGCCCTCTTTGTTGGTGTGGCACCCACGGCTTCCCAAGTGAGCCTGTGATGTCACCATGTTGCCACAGCTACTGCTGCTTGCCCCACAAGCTGTGGGCCCATTGTCACCACTGCTGCGAGCACCTCCTTGCACTGCCATTACCATGCACCACTACCATGCTCAAGCAGCTGGCCAAGAAGTGTTTCCCAGGTGAGTGTGAGCAGGCGGATGGTGAAGCCCCGACATACATGACACGGCCTTCATGGCATGACCCCACTTCCAGCCTTACTCCAGGGTGGAGCTAGCCCCAAATGCCCAACACGGTCACCTTGGGGTTCTCTGCCTGTGCAGAATGAGGGACAGGGCAAGACCCACCCACGTGAGAAACGCCCCCCCACACATGTACATACACTGCCCCATTGTGTCCAAGCTTCCCTTCACAGCTGTCACTGCCTGAGCCCCTCTCCCCATCTATTGCTGCCCCATCATGTCTTAGACCCCCTCCTCCTCACCCCATCACTGCCCCATCCAGAGTGGGGCTTTCTCTGGAGTCCAAGTTTTCCAGTATTTGCAGAGCTGGCCCTTGCCATGCTGTCTGCAGGCACCACTGCCCCTTATGGCTTTATGTAAAGGGAAATGTCTGTGCCGGGAGCCAGTGCTCTGAGCTGGGGAAGGGGGTTTAAACCCACTTCTCAGGCCCCGTATCCCAGTCAGGGTTTGCCTAGGGGAGGATGGAGTCCCTCCCAAGCTGTTCCCCTCCTCCCACCCCCCATGCCCCGCTCCCTGCTAGAGGCCACACCCCCTCCTTTGGAGCAGGGTGGGAGGGAAAGCCTTGGAGCTTTAGTTCTTTCCCTTTGGCAGTGGCTGGCAGGCTGCAATGTGCGCTCTAATGCCCTGCCAGATTCTGGCCTGAGCCATTGCAGGCATATGGCTGCATTACCTGACTCAAAAACGAATGTCTGATCACTTGCTTCTCAATTCAATCTCTGAAACTTAGACTAACCTGCAAAGACTAAATCAATTAAGCCTTGGGCTTTTTGACTATCTGTACTTAGGTCAGGAGTGTGCAAGGCAACCTTTACTGAGGCCCACTTGCAAGGTACACTTTCCAGTGGAGAGCTGCTGCTGGTAGAATACACGCTGGTTAGAGGCAAGCTCTCAACAAGTTTTCAGAAACTGGGCCACACATGCAGAGGGATTCAAAAATTAATAAATGACCACACCACGAGGACACAAGACTAACTGTTGTCTTTTTCAAATTCTTTTTCATTTCATAAAGTTTATAAATACAGAATAATGGCAGACCACTGGAGTTGCAGCTAACATGAGACATGAAGGGTAACAAGAAGAGTTTTTTACAAGTATGTCAGCAACAAGAGGAGGATCAGGTAAAGTGTAGGTCCTTTACTAAATGGAGGAGACAGGCAACCTAGTGACACAAAATACAGAAAAGGCTGAAGTGCTCAATGTCTTCACAGGTAAGGTCAGTTCCCAGACTACTTCACCTGGCAGCATAGTTTTGGGGAAACGTGAGCGCCAACAGTTGCAAAATAACAGGTTAAGGACTATGTAGAAAACCTGGACATGTACAAGTCCATGGGACTAGATGGGATAATTCCAAGCATGGTGAGGGAGTTGGCCAGTGTGATTACAGAGCCACTGGCCATCATCTTTGAAAATTCATGGTGATTGGCAGAGATTCCAGAAAATTTCATAGATTTTATAGACATTAGGGCTGGAAGGGACCTCAGAAGATCATCGAGTCCAGCCCCCTGCCCCGGGGCAAGAAGTCAGCTGGGGTCACAGGATCCCAGCAAGATAAATATCCATTTTCTCTTGAAGGCATTCAGAGAAGGTGCTTGAACCACCTCCAAAGGCAGGCAATTCCAAACCTTGGGGGCTCTGACAGTAAAGAAATTATTCCTTATGTCCAGCCTGAAATGGTCTTGCAGGAGTTTATAACCGTTAGACCTTGACATCCCTTGAGAGACTCTGGTGAACAAACGTTCCCCCAGATCCTGGTGAACACCCCTGATAAACTTATAGGTGGCCATCAGATCACCCCTGAGCCTGTGCTTTTCCAGGCTAAAGAGTCCCATAGTTCTCAGCTTGTCATCATAAGGTCTATTTTCCTGACCTCTGATCATGCGTGTGGCTCTCCTCTGCACTCTCTCAAGCTTCTCCACATCCTTTTTGAATTGTGGAGCCCAAAACTGGACACAACACTCCCGCTGCAGCCTCACCAAGCCTAAGTACAACAGGAGACTGATTTCCTGGGATTTGCTTGAGAATCATCTATGGATTCAAGCCAGCGTTTTGGCTACTTTCATA